>NW_027444423.1:0-23191 GCF_048569485.1 Anomaloglossus baeobatrachus | reverse complement strand
TTATTTGAAAAAAAGATATATTTTGCTAATGTATTGATCAATTCATTACTGCCCCATAACCACTACACGGTAATCTCTTATTTATCGGGTCCCTAACAACAAATGTTACCTCTATATCCGGTTAAAACCTGCTTGTGTGTATGGGTCCCTAACCAAATGTTACCTCTATGTGCGGTTGAAACCTACTTGTGTATGGGAAGCCAGGGACCTGGCTATATAGGAAATTGAACAAACATGGCTCAAGTGCGGGACTGGGTTCTCAGACAGAAAAAAAATTGCATAACGATCAAAGACTGCTGGAACACCATTGTAAATGTGAACAGGGTGCTAGCTAAAAAATACACAATTTATATAAAGTGATATATAAAGTTTTCCAAATAATCCTCAGCAGTCATGCAATGTCACATTTTCAATTTTTCCAACTTTTCATATGGCTAATTGTATATTTCATTTCTTTATGTATCATACAGCAGTTTTGCTTGTTCATATTTCTCTGAATTTTGTGTGCAGGTTTCCCTTTATATAAATGGTATATTTTTTAGCTAGCACCCTGTTACAATTAGCCGTATTTAACCATAAAGTAGACCAACCCCAAAAATAAAGCATATCGAATTTTTGGAGGCAAAAAATTATATAAGACACTTTATTTTCAGGGAAACACGGAAGTACTAGATTCTTGTACCAGGAGCCAAAACATGGCGATTTTAAAGCCGTTTCTGGAAAATGAAATATCAATGTGGTTTACAGCAACATCAAGGCTGCCCGAGTCACCTCTTTTTGAAAGGAAAATGTCTTTGTTGAAAACTAAAATTAAAGGCCGCTTTACACGCTGCGATATCGTGACCGATATTGCTAGCGTGTGTACCTGCCTCCATCGGTTGTGCGACACGGGCAAAACGCTGCCCGTGGAGCACAACATCGCGCGGACCCGTCACACTACTTACCTGCCTAGCGACGTCGCTGTGACTGGCGAACTGCCTCCTAAGGGGGCGGTTCGTTCAGCGTCACAGCGACGTCACAGTAGCGTCACTGAACCCGCCGCCCAATAGAAGCGGAGGGGCAGAGATGAGCGGGACGTAACATCCCCCCACCTCTTTCCTTCCTCATTGCGGGCAGACGCAGGTAAGGTGAGGTTCATCGTTCCTGCGGTGTCACACATAGCGATGTGTGCTGCCGCAGCAACGAGGAACTACATCGCTAGCTGCAGCGATAATCGAGAATAGGGGGGCGTGTCACCGATGAGTGATTTTGAAAGTTTTTGCAACGAAACAAAATTGGTCATATGTGTCACATGCAACGACATCGCTAAAGCGGCCGGATGTGCGTCACAAATTCCGTGACCCCAACGAGATAGCTTTAGCGATGTCGCAGCGTGTAAAGCAGCCTTTAGTTTATATATTAATTATATATAATCCTGAAGAGTATAATTAGTAATAATAATTACTGTATATAATAAGTATAATTGTATTCAGGACATTTGGCAAGCCTTCAAGAACAGCAAAATAATGCCTAACATTTGGGACTATTCTAGGATGGTTTAAAGCTATCCATTCCACCATAAGTGGATTACCCAAGGCTGGTGTGGGTTCGAGAGCTGTGTCTACACCATCCATAACAGACTAAATTTGTCCTGGTTATTGAAATCTTGGATGCTGCAGTCAATACTAGCTAGAGCACTTAAGCATTTTTATAATGAGAAACTATATACCACAACTTATACAGTGCCTACAAGTAGTATTCAACCCCCTGCAGATTTAGCAGGTTTGATAAGATGCAAATAAGTTAGAGCCTGCAAACTTCAAACAAGAGCAGGATTTATTAACAGATGCATAAATCTTACAAACCAACAAGTTATGTTGCTCAGTTAAATTTTAATAAATTTTCAACATAAAAGTGTGGGTCAATTATTATTCAACCCCTAGGTTTAATATTTTGTGGAATAACCCTTGTTTGCAATTACAGCTAATAATCATCTTTTATAAGACCTGATCAGGCCGGCACAGGTCTCTGGAGTTATCTTGGCCCACTCCTCCATGCAGATCTTCTCCAAGTTATCTAGGTTCTTTGGGTGTCTCATGTGGACTTTAATCTTGAGCTCCTTCCACAAGTTTTCAATTGGGTTAAGGTCAGGAGACTGACTAGGCCACTGCAACACCTTGATTTTTTCCCTCTTGAACCAGGCCTTGGTTTTCTTGGCTGTGTGCTTTGGGTCGTTCTCTTGTTGGAAGATGAAATGATGACCCATCTTAAGATCCTTGATGGAGGAGCGGAGGTTCTTGGCCAAAATCTCCAGGTAGGCCGTGCTATTCATCTTCCCATAGATGCGGACCAGATGGCCAGGCCCCTTGGCTGAGAAACAGCCCCACAGCATGATGCTGCCACCACCATGCTTGACTGTAGGGATGGTATTCTTGGGGTCATATGCAGTGCCATCTGGTCTCCAAACGTCACGTGTGTGGTTGGCACCAAAGATCTCGATCTTGGTCTCATCAGACCAGAGAACCTTGAACCAGTCTGTCTCAGAGTCCTCCAAGTGATCATGAGCAAACTGTAGACGAGCCTTGACATGACGCTTTGAAAGTAAAGGTACCTTACGGGCTCGTCTGGAACGGAGACCATTGCGGTGGAGTACGTTACTTATGGTATTGACTGAAACCAATGTCCCCACTGCCATGAGATCTTCCCGGAGCTCCTTCCTTGTTGTCCTTGGGTTAGCCTTGACTCTTCGGACAAGCCTGGCCTCGGCACGGGTGGAAACTTTCAAAGGCTGTCCAGGCCGTGGAAGGCTAACAGTAGTTCCATAAGCCTTCCACTTCTGGATGATGCTCCCAACAGTGGAGACAGGTAGGCCCAACTCCTTGGAAAGGGTTTTGTACCCCTTGCCAGCCTTGTGACCCTCCACGATCTTGTCTCTGATGGCCTTGGAATGCTCCTTTGTCTTTCCCATGTTGACCAAGTATGAGTGCTGTTCACAAGTTTGGGGAGGGTCTTAATTAGTCAGAAAAGGCTGGAAAAAGAGATAATTAATCCAAACATGTGAAGCTCATTGTTCTTTGTGCCTGAAATACTTCTTAATACTTTAGGGGAACCAAACAGAATTCTTGTGGTTTGAGGGGTTGAATAATAAATGACCCTCTGAATAAACATTTCACAATTAAAAAAAAAAAAAAAAAAAAGAAATAACATTCTTTTTTGCTGCAGTGCATTTCACACTTCCAGACTGATCTACAGTCCAAATGTCACAATGCCAAGTTAATTCCGAATGTGTAAACCTGCTAAATCTGCAGGGGGTTGAATACTACTTGTAGGCACTGTATAACACAAACGTGGTGCCATAGAAAATGCCAATAATAGGGCTAATCCGACAAAGAAAAACCGTGGCCACAAAGTACATTAACAGCCAAGTCACGCACAGAGAAAAAAGAGGGTGTCAATATCAAAGCTATTGACCCATGAATAAGAGTCATAGGGTACAACCATGTTGCAATTATGCAATACAAAAAAGCGCTACAGATTAGAAAATCTTTAATGTTCTTATGGGTGTGTTTTTGTGTGAAAAGGGGGCGGGGAGTATTTCTGGGGTTGGGTTTAAATACATTTATGCAATTACTCTATATGCATGCAGATTGCTGAATTCTGGCAGTGTGCAATGTGCACACTGTGTGGATTCTCCTCTATTTCTATCTTGAGAGAGCCAAGTAGCTTTTTATCTGCGTTTTTCAATGCTGAGAGAAGTGAATGAGACGTTAGCAATGACGTGATCGCAAGTATGCAAATTGCATACTTATGGTTATGTGACAAATCCACTCGAGCAGGAAACAAAGAGGAATCCTGACATTGCCAAATACTGACAGTGTGAAATATTTACGATCTGCAGAAATGTATATAGAAGCCAAAAACCCTTTAATTGTGCATGGACGTTTAAAGGCTTATAAATGTATATATCTAGCTGTCACAAATTTCCACAAAGAAAATGAGCAATAAATTTCTCATTCTTGAACAATGTAGATTTTATTTTGAAGGCCCCCATACACATTAGATACCTCTTACTGAATGACTGTTCAGTGGACAACTATCACTCCTGACTCCCCAGGATCAGCCATGTGCTCTACAACAGAGCTGCCTGGATGGCTTATCTCCAGGGAGAACAAAACAATCATCTGTGAAAATACAACAATTGGACTGCTTCCCTCCTGTGACATAATCTGTCTGGAGGGATTTGGAAGACCCTATAGTTCCCTTTACACACTGCAACATCGCTAGCGATATTGCTGTAATGTCACCGGTTTTGTGACGTAATAGCGACCTCCCCAGTGACATTGCAATGTGTGACACGCATCAGCGACCTGGCCCCCGCTGTGAGGTCGCTGATCGCTACAAGTTGATCATGACCATTCCTTGGTCCTTTGTTTCCTGCTGCGCAGCATGTATCGGTGTGTTTGACACCGTTACAATGACATCGTTAGCGACCCAGCCCATAGGCGTGCTAGCGTTCTCTTTCCTGTGAGGTTGTTCTGCAAGTCTGTATCGCTGCTGCGTCGTTGGCCAGATCTGCCTGTTTGACAATGCACCAGTGACTGTTAGAGACTTTCCAGCGATCCCGGCCAGGTCGAGATCGCTGCTGGGAAAACTAGAAAGTCTCAGTGTGTAAAGGGGCCTTATGGCTATGTTTTCCTGACCAAAACTTGATCTTGTGGCAGGATGTCTTCTGGGAGTCATCTGCGGTTTTGGTGCGGTTTGTGTGGCCTTTTTATTGTGTTTTTTTCTGTGATGTCAAGACCAGCAAGGGTTCTAGAGTACCCAGTGCTGGACCGGGCCAAGATTGACCTGGATCCAGCACTTGGGTACTAAAGAAAATAAAGTAAAGCAAGCGCGCTATACTTACCAGTCTCCAGTAGTAGCTAGAGTGTATGGGCTCCTTCTAGGTATGATGTCATTAAACAGGCCCCTATCACACGGGGGCAGGGGGGCGAAGCATGATTGTAATGGAAGGGAGAAAACATCTCCAAGCTCACTAACCAAGCCATTCACGCCCACTAATCCAGCTGGTCACGCCCACTTAACTGGAAGTTGTCCATACATTCTTGGCTCAACTGTACCTGCTTCTGTGGCTCCTCCTACTTCCGGTGCCGCTCATTAGCCTCATGCATATTCACTGCTTCACCCCTCCCCACTGGAGTCTGTAGGTCTATCGTGCAGTAAAAAATAATTAAATAAATAAAAATGACGTAGGTTTCCCCCATATTTTGATACCCAGCACAGATAAAGCCTACAGCCACAGCCTGCAATCTCAAGCTGTGTGCTTATCTTGGCTGTGTATCAAAATAAGAGGGACCCCATGCGGTTTTTTAAATAAATAATTTAAAAAAAACAGTGTGCAGACTGCGCAAATTTGTTACCCAGCCAAGATAAAGCCCGACAGTTGGGGCTAATATTCTCAGGCTGGAGAGACCCAGCCTAAATATATCAGCCTGCAGCTGCCCAGGATTGTTGCATCCATTAGATGCGACAATCCCAGCACCTTACCCGGCTCTTCCTGAATTGCCCTGGTGCAGTGGCAATCAGGGTGATATCAGGGGTTAATCGCAGCTCATAGCTGCAACTAAGCCCTAGATTGGTAATGGCAGGCGTCTATGAGACACCCCCATCACCAATCTGTAATAAGTGAAAAAAAATAAACACAAACACTGAAAAAAATCTTTATTTAAGATAAAATATAAAAAGCCCCTTCTTTCACCACTTTATTAACCCAATAATCACCCCTGCAGGTCCGACGTAATCCACACGAGGTCCCACGACGATTCAGCTCTGCTGCAAGATCACAGCGGGTAGCCACAGAACTGTACTGCTCGCTGTTGTACTGGTGGAGGCGCATCTGACTGCAACCAAACACAGATGAAAGCAGTGAATATGTAATGAGTGGGGAAAGTAGAGGAGCCACGGGAGCGTACCGTCGTGCTGGTGATTCGGTAAATATACCGCGCCTGCTCAAATCCCCCTATCCCCACCACCATTTAAGTTCCGGCCAGATACCCTGAATCAAATCTGGGCCTAACCGGGTTATTTTATTAGGCAGGATATCTGCCAGTCCACCTGTCACTAGGGTGAAAAAGCATAGCAAAAGCGCTGAAAAGAATTGACATGTTCATTCTTTTCATAACGCTGCAAAACTGAAGGTATTTCACAAAACCGTCAGGAAAAAATCTTGACGTGTTGGTGTGTGTGTGCATGAGATTTCAGACATCTCATAGACTTTGCTGGGACTGTAAAAAGCAGCATTTTATTAGCATGGATTTGTATAAAACCAAGGCAAATCTGTAGCTAATAACGCCCACTGTGAACATAGATTAAGGCTAAGTTCACACGGGGCTTTTTTGGTGCTTTTTTACTGCGTTTTTTAGCTGCACATTTGCCTTGGTTTTATGCAAATCCATGCTAATAAAATGCTGCTTTTTACAGTCCCAGCAAAGTCTATGAGATTTCTGAAATCTCATGCGCGCGCGCACACCCACACACACACACCCCTACAGATTTTTTTCCTGTTTTGTCAAATACCTGCGTTTTTCCTGCAGGTTTCAAAGAATGAGCATGTCAATTCTTTGAAGCGTTTTTGCTACATTTTTCATGATACAAAAATTTTGTGGAAAAAATGCAGCAAATCTGCACCAAAAACACACCAAAACCACAGATGACTCAAAGGAGATTCCCTGCCACAAGATCAGGTTTTGGTCAGTAAAAAAACGAACCAAAAAAAGCTCTAAGGGTATGTTCACACAGGGCTTTTTTGGTAAGTTTGTTTTGCATGTGTTTTTTCTACAAAATGGGTTGTATCAATGAAAAAACGCAGCAAAAACTTACCAAAAAAGCCCTGTTTGAACATATCCTAATTTATATTACACTGTTATTGTCATATTACACTGTAATCTGATCCCACCAATATTGGTGGGTTCAGTTGGCTTTAGTTTAATGTGTACAAGGGCCTTTAAAGGGAACCCAGCCATCATACTGAAAGTGTGGCACCTGAGAGAAAATAATTATATTTCTCCCAGGAGCCGACTCAGTGCTGTGAGCAGTGACTATAGCCAAAGACTCCTATAAGGAACACATTTTAGTATAGTGGTTGGAGACTTTTCTAATGTTATTTAGATGTACGTTATATCTGTAGATAAATAGCATTATCTGAAGTGCCTAGTTCCCTTTAAGTGTGCCAGTTCATTAAGCTTAATGGGTTTTGTGTACCAAATCAAGCGTTGGCCAAAAAATAGAGCAACTATCAAATCACTGCTTTAATGTTCCAGCCTTAGATATGAGACCTCGAATCTGAGCCACTTTTTTTTCCTTGCGATAGTTTTATAATACAAGTCCTGATAGAGAATGTTGCCGGTGTGATACATGTTTATAGGAATATGCATTTATTCCTTAGCAAATCACTATCGATGGTTTTGGCTTGGCCTGAACACTTCACTTTGTAAGTTTACATTTCCATTTAAACCGTCACGATAAATCTGTTCCATTGCTTTATATTGCGAAAATAAAAGAAAGAATTGACAACACCATTCAGAATCTAGATTTCAGCTTCTCCGGTTCAGCAGACACAGAGGTCAATAATTGCCTATGCACACAACATGTTGCTGGTCCTTCTGACAGCCAGCGAGTTGAAACGCATTACAATTCCATTACAGTATACAAAGTATGACCACAAGATAATGCAAGACATCAGTGCAGCCAAGGCTGGATTGTAATTTACCCCTACAGCAATGTCAACTATCTATTTATTTAGCGTAAACATGAACAGACAAAGAAAATAAATCATCAGTGGCCTTGAAGACCTACAGACTGACAGCAGTAATTATTTAGCTATGGACCTGACGGGGTTAACCTGGATTGTTTTAAGACTATAATCCATTTACATGGTAAATATTCCAGTATATGTATGGTCAAAATTCATTTATTCATCTTGTGCAAAGGAATTAGAAATACAGTGTTTGTTGGTTGTCTGATAACATCTCCGGGTGACCCAATGCAGGATAATAAATAGTAAAGTAAGTCAAGGAAAGTCAGTAATAATATCAATGATTAGTCTGAAAACTGATTTATGTCCAGCTTTAGCTCTGTTCATGTCTGTGTTTTTCCTTCTTTATCGGGGGTTTCAGTATTTTTGACAGTAAGAATTCAGCAATATTCATTCTGTCAAATATACCATAACCCCGGGAGAAGTCAATGTTGTCAACGGGATTTTTTTGTTATATCACAAATTCCTAAAAATCATTTAGATCCTTTGTCTTTTATTTGTGTTCGTAAAAAAACATTTAAAATTCCTATAAAAGACCAATTACCGTATATACTTGAGTATAAGCCGACCCGAATATAAGCCGAGGCACCAATTTTACCACAAAAAATTGGGAAAACCTATTGAGTCAAGTATAAGCCTAAGATTAAAAGACGCACTCCAAATCTAGAGAAGGAAAATTGGGAAAAATGATTTTTAATGTTAAAATGGGAGTCCATTTTATAATCCTAGTGTGTCTTATATTAGCTCACAAGGGTGGCGTGACGGTGGTGGTAATGCGGCTCAAGAGGCTGGGTCGGCGGTGCTGTGGACTCGAAGGACAGGGGTGTCAGTGGCTCAGGGGGACATAGTATGTAAGGTCGGCAATACTTCGGGCTCGGGGTGTCGCGGCTCAGGTGGGTCAGTGATACTGCGGACTCAAGGGTGCCGCGGCAGGCTCCAGTGAGCATGTTGGTGGGCTCTGTTGAGCCCGCAGGCGGTTGGCGAGATAGACTTCAAGAACATGGCTTGAACATGGCATGGAAGAAGTGGCGCATGCACAGATTTAGGCCTCGGAGAGCTGAGATTTCAATCTGCGCACGCGCCACTTCCATGGCCATTTTCTTGAAGTCTATCGCATCAACCGTTGGCGGGCTCAACGGTGCCAGCGGCCCGCCTGCAGCCTCAATGATGCCCACCACGACACCCCTGAGCCATGACACCACTGCAACACCCCCGAACCACAGTATCGCCGATTCTTTGTCCTGTGATCCTGCTTCACTGCACCGACCCACTCAACTATATCCGAATTATAAGATGCACCCCCATTTTCCCCCCAAAACAAAAAAAAGGTGCTCCTTTAATCCGTAACTGGGACCTAAGCTGAGGGGGGCTTTTTCAGTAAGAAACATTTGCTGAAAAATTCAGCTTATACATGAGTATATATGGTATTTAAGTTCTTAATGTTTATTTTTTTTATCCGAGTACACAAATTATTCCAGTTTGCATTGACAATGAGCAATCTACAGCACTAAAGACCCTGTTACACGCAAAGACATCGCTAACAAGATATCGCTGGGGTCACACAATTCGTGACGCACATCTGACCTCGTTAGCGACGTCGTTGCGTGTGACACCTACGAGCGACTGCTAACGATCTGAATACTTACCAAAATCGTTGATTGTTGACACGTCGTTCGTTTCCCAAAAATCGTTGCTCGTTTGGTATGCAGGTTGTTCGTCGTTCCTGAGGCAGCACATATCGCTACATGTGACACCCCGGGAATGACGAACAACAGCGTTCCTGCGTCCTCCGGCAACGAGGTGGGCATGAGGTTAATGCGGCTGCTCTAAGCCCCTCCGCTTCTATTGGTGGCCCGCTGTGTGACGTTGCTGTGATTCCGCACGAACCTCCCCCTTAGAAAAGAGTTTGTTCACCGGCCACAGTGACGTCATTAGGAAGGTAAGTACGTGTATCGCATCCAAGCGATATTGTTCCTCACGGGCAGCAATTTGCCCATGATGCACAAGCGACGGGGGCGGGTGCGATCGCTAGCGACATCGCTAGCGATGTCGCTGCATGTAAAGCGGCCTTTAGGGGCCTCATACACAGTAGATAGGTGCGGCTGAACAACATTTTCTCTGCCAACTCCTCTATACACAGGAGCACTCGCTCTGCCAAACGCCTCTGTTTTCTAATAGTGAGACATCTGCTTATGTCGCAGAGAACAAAAGCATCAGCTGTATAAAAATCGGATCTAGTTTGTAAGTCTCCATGCACACTAGATTGTCCATCTAGCCCACATATAGGGTTCAATGACTTTAGTCTGATTTATATGTGGGCCTTTAATGATTTTTTCGTGTATTGTTAATGGTGTGCTCTTCTTTTAAGCTGGCCATACACTTCAGATACCGTAACTGTTGGCAATTTGCTTTCATGGCAAATAGCTATTCCTCCTAACTCTGCATACATATACATGGTAATCCTTGCCAGTATGTGTTCTGAAAAGAGAGAAGAAGATGCCAACATGCTCCGTTTCAAATAGAAGCTGAACGGCAGTACCCGCCATTTAACGGTGTGACACAGCTGTGGTGTTCTGCTCCCTATACTGTTTACATTCCCTGCTGCTTGAGCTGGTAACAGCTAATCAATCGGGGTGCCGGGTGTCAGATCACCACAAGTGATGAGTAAGCACTACCATGCTCAGGTGCTCAGTACTCATAACAAGCAGTCGAACGTTCAGACGGACTCGACTCGCGTACAGAGTATAATGGAAGTCAATGGAGGACTGGAGCATTTTTCTGGAAGATCTTCTGAAAAAATGCTCAAGTTCCCCATTGACTTCCATTATATTCCATATAAGAGTCAAGCCCCTTTGAATATCTGACTGCTTGTTATGAGTACCGAGCACCCGAGCATGGTAGAACACACTCATCCCTAATCACCACCAATTTATTGATGTCTTATCTTAGAGGTATATCATCAGGATTATTGTAGGGGGAAACCCTTTTAACTAAAGGATAAGTTGCTTATTGTAGTTTGTTTCAGGCAGTTGCCACTTAAAATGGTAACAATCTAACAGCTTAATATTTAGGGCTATTTACTGAGCACATCTTACTGTAAAATACATGAGATAAAGTGCACAGTTTCCCTCTAAGAACAGTCCGCCATGTTAATCAATGTTGTAGGCCACAATAACATTCTATGATGCAAGTAACTAGAGGCGAACATACTATTGGTGCATCCTGGGGCCTAAGAGATAAGACAGCCCATTTCCACCTTCAAAATAAGTAGATTTGTGCATAGTGATGAGTTATTGGACTGCAAAGGGCCCAGATATTGTTCTTACACAAGGGCCCACTTTTTTCTGTGTCTGCAATTCATTGTCTTAGGCAACATATAAACTCAATGGAGCTACTAAAGATCCAATTGTGCAGGCCATAGCTTCACTTGCTGTCTTAAGGTCCAGTCACACATAACGAGATTGTTAATGAGATCTTTACTACGCATACGTACTACGGATCGTTGTTAAGTCGTTGGTGAGATCGTTGGTGAGATGTCACACAGTCATTTTCCCAACGACTTTAGTAACGATGCAGCGGGGGGTGCGGAAAAGGTGATGCAACTACACGCCTACGTGTCACACTTTAAGTTCTCATCTAGGTCGTTAATGAGATCGTTGGTAGGTGTCAAACATACAGATCCATCCTGCCCAGAAGGACTCCAACAAGCCAAAAATGGCCCAGGACATTCAGCAACGACCAACAATCTCACAGCAGGGGGCGGATCGTTAGTACGTGTCAAACATAACGAGATCGCTGGTGAAGTCGTTGTTTCGTCACAGAAACTGTGACGTAGCAACGATGTTGTTAGCGATCTCGTTATGTGTGAAGTGGCCTTTATGCTTCAGTCAACTCAATGGTGCAAGTAGTGATAGAAAAAACGTAGCCATTTGCCTGCTTCACCTTTATACATCACTTATAGGTATTCTTTACAAGGTGGCTGTTGTTTTACAGACCAGTGTTATATAACTTCTCTACAGAAGGAAGAAACCGGGAACATAACATGACAGATCATAATTTAGATTTGCCAGTTACTTCATGTTCAAGGTTAAATTTTATGTAATAAGGTCTTGGTTTACTACATAGTTTCCTCTGTTTGCATACCAAACTATTTTCCACTGATGTATGGTACAAACTGCAATTTTATGTTGCATGTGAAAACTTATTTTATTTCTACCGGTGGTAACATTTTTAAAAATAGAAAGATGGAATCAATTTATGTGTCGTTCAGAAAAGTCTCTTATTCATAAACACGTCATCTAAGACAAAGCAAAGAGATGCAAGGTTTCTCTGCAGCAAAACCTCATCAAAATGTCAAACTAATCATATATAAAATGAACATTAAACACAAGGATCCAGCTGCTTCTTACTGCAAATTTATAGCAAACACAACGTCAGGTGGGTGATAATAGATTCTGACTGATTCTGAAAGTTGCATATTATACTCTTAATCAAAGACAGGGAGCATATAACCCAAGGTCTAAAAGACAGATAAGATGTGAAACCCATGTGTCCCCTGTCATAAACACATTAAGAACTCCGGTCTATAATGTCATGGTGATTTGTTAGATTATCATGATAATGTCATGGTGCCATGTTCAAATATCATGGAGAAAACGTGTCTACAAAACAAAGCCTCGCAAGTTTTAGATAGTCTGTAACCTATTTTCTTGTTCAATATAGAGGATGTGCTGAGGAAAAAAAAAAAGCAGAGGGTCTTATCCGGTGGTGTGGAGGATAGGAGAAGTATTAGGTGTACTCACCTGGTTTGAAGAGTAATGGACATATAATGTAGGGCTGCTGCAGATCCAAATCTGAGAGAGATGAATGTGATGAATATTATCTGGAGCTTTTTTGTGCTGCCCCTTCTGGCATAAGGAAGATGAAGATGAGTCCACGATTATGAGAGTTACCATCAGTTGTGGTTTATTTCTACATGTTTCAAAGCCTACTTCGGCTTCTTCATCAGGAAAAGGCCACAATCAAAGTGGCCTTTTCCTGATGACGAAGCCGATGTAGGCTTTGAACTGTATAGAAATAAAACACAGCTGAAAATAACTCTCATGATCATGGACTCATCTTCATCTTCCTTATACCAGAAGGGCAGCACAAAAAAGGTCAAGATAATATTCATCACTTTTTAATATACACTTACGAGGAAAAGGGTAACAATGTTTTGAACTTTTGTTTTTCAGGCTCCATATTTCACCATCCTTGTCATGTCACTGTATTGTTACAAGTTTGCTCCTAAGAATCTAAATTTTAATTATTTTGCTAACATTTTGTAAATTCACCTTTGGCTTTCAAAAGTGCCTGAATGCTCTCGATCAGATTCAAGCATGTCTTGACCAAGATCTCATCTCAGATCTCTTGTATATGTTCCCAATCTTTGTGCATACTAGTTGACTCACTTGGGTATGTATACAGCTTTTTCTTCAACTCTACCCACAAGTGTTTGATTGGGTTGAGGTCTGGGGCCTGTGGGCACCAATCCAGCATTTCTACTTCTTTGTTATTGAACCATTTCTTTGACGTATGCTTTAAGTCGTTGTCCTGTTGGAACACTGTCGTCCTTTTCATACCCATAGTACTCAAGTGTACAAAGTAACTCGTCTTGTAGGATACTCACATATAACTCAGCATTGAGACCACCATCGATCCTGGTCAAGTATCCAACACTATTGACTGTGAAACATCCACAAATCATCAGGTTTCCTCCACCGAACTTGATAGTTTTTTCAAATTCTTGATCTATTAGCCCCTTTTTCCCTTGTTTCTTCCAGACCCACTTGCACTTATCAGAGCCTAGTCTATTGACTTTCAGCTCATCACTCCAAATGACCCATTTTCAATCTTCTACTATACACTTTTTGTACTTTTTGCAAACCCGAACAGGTGCTTTTTACGACTATGTTGAAGTTGACGCTTTTGGGCCACCATTCCAGACTTGTGTAATGTGTTTCGCACGGTGCTTTCATGAACATCTGTGATCTCAATATTACGAAGTATAAAAGCTACCTCCACTGCCGTGTTTATCACACCAGAACTAATAGACCTTGTGATGAGCAGACTTGTTGACTCTGAGATTTTGCCTGGTCATCCAGCTCTTTGAAATGGATGGATGGACTTAATTTTGTATTCTTTCAACTCTCATGGCACTCACATGATGCAGTATTACAATTTCCTTGACCGAGAGACTGCGATCAACGAGCCGCATTATACTGTTCCTCTGTTCTTGGAAAATCTTCTTCATGGCTGCTCCTCGATTCGAACCAGTCACCTTTCTCTTGGGAATCAACCTAATAGCACACTGAGCTATTAGAGAATGTGAGAACAGGTTGTAATTTGTAATATACATAAAGAAAAAGATTATTCCACCTCCAGGAGCAAAACAGCAACAATAGAGTAACGTGACAAGAATCTGCCTAATTGATCATATGTGAAGTAGTTACAAGTCAAATTCATATATGAAATAGCCAAGATGAATGTCAATAAAATGAAGGTAGTCTCACGCTCAAAGCTGTAGTGTATAGTGAGATATGGAGCCTGAAAGTCAAAAGTTCAAAACATTGTTACCCTTTTGCCCATCAGTATATAATCTTTGTGTGTAGTCAATAACTGTGATTCCAATTATAAAAAAACAATGAGCTCACCAATTTAATTCCTCCACCACCACATATAGCATTGGATCTCCAGCAAGCCTGGTGCTGGAGTTTAGAACCGATCCATAGGAAGAAAAGGCTGAAGATTTCAATAATATAATTTCCTTTGTTTGAAATCCATTAAATTATCAGCATGGCAGCATAATAAAACATAATTTTGTCATGTTACGACTAGGACAGAAGGGTAAAACATTTTTTTATTATAATACCATGTTGATATTTTAATGGATTTTTTTCTTATAGATATGATTCTGATCATGCTCATACAATTTCTGATAACAAGAGCTCAAACATTAATTCAGTCTTTAATCTACACTTTCTTTTGAGTTAACGCTTTGAAGCAGAAGTTATCGCAATTTTTAAAAATTTGTCGCATTTCATGTTTTACTTTTTTTTAAAATCAGATCTTTTTTATTAAACAATTAGGAATCAATACAGAGAAAGAGAAATATATATTGCATCTTATATAACTAGTAAAGGTTTCATGTTATACTTAGTGTGGTGCTTTTGGTTTAGTTTTGTGAGTTACCGTACTTTTGAAGAAAAAACCTTCTGGTTACATAATGATGCAAGTTTTTATTTTAAGCGCTTTTCATAAGTATGGCAAAAAGTAGCTCTGACAAAGGATCATGTGTCTGAATTGCATTGCCTTTTCTTTTTTTTATATTTTTCTAGCCCCTCGGGGTCTTGTAATGTCTTTTTACCTTTGCTACATGCCGTTTTTTTAGAATTTTATGAGCAAGTTGGTAATAAAGGCTGGAAAGATTTTACCTTGAGTGCATTGGAGCTGGATTTTTTTTTCCTTTTGGCAAAAAGTAACTCTGCCCATAGACACAGTTGCTTTGCTGACACGTACAATATTCAAGCCATTTTGTCAGGGCCGGCATCAGCACCCGGCAAACCCGGGCAAATGCCGGGGCCCTGGAGAGCCGGGGGGGCCACTCGGCCTCGTCAGTCCTGCTGTCCCTTGGCCGGGACTCACTCGCCTTTACAGTTCTGCTGCCCCGGGCCGAGTTCCAGGGACCGCAGTCCTCGGCAGCAATCTGCAGCGCCGTCCCTTTAAGGCGCGCAGACATCCTGGTTTGAACTTCATCTGTGGGCGGAGCTACCACCTGCTCAGTCCCACAGATGAAGGAGGCGAGCTTCTGTCCGGCGCTATGTGGGCCCCCTCTCCACCGTGATCTAAGCGGGTAAGTGCCCTCCCCACCTCCCGATTATGGGCCCCGGTGAGCTGCTTCTACCCCCTGGATGTATCCCCTGCCAATCCCCCCCACCCCTTCCCGGTGTCGCGTGAGCTGGCCCCGCAGGGCCGCGAGTGCGGAACCCGCAGGCTGCATGTGCTGGCTCCGCAGGGCCGAGAGTGCGGGCCCCACAGAGCCGTGAGTGCGGGCCCCGCAGAGCCACGGGTGTGTGGGTGCGGGCCCCGCAGAGCCGCGGGTGCGGGCCCCGCAGAGCAGCAGAGTTGTGTGTGTTTGTTTGTCTGTATGTAGCAGAGTTGTGTGTGTTTGGCTGTCTGTATGTAGCAGAGTTGTGTGTGTTTGTATATAGCAGAGTTGTGTGTGTTTGTCTGTATGCAGCAGAGTTGTGTGTGTTTGTCTGTATGCAGCAGAGTTGTGTGTGTTTGTCTGTATGCAGCAGAGCTGTGTGTGTTTACCTGTATGCAGCAGAGTTGTGTGTGTTTGTCTGTATGCAGCAGAGTTGTGTGTATTTGTCTGTATGCAGCAGAGTTGTGTGTGTTAGTCTGTATGCAGCAGAGATGTGTGTGTTTGTCTGTATGCAGCAGAGTTGTGAGTGTTTGTCTGTATGCAGCAGAGTTGTGTGTGTCTGTCTGTCTGTAAGTGTATATGACTGTATAGATTTGTCTGTTTATATGTATTTTTGTGAGTTTGTCTTTAAATATGTATATGTACGTGTTCGTATCGGTGTCTGTGTGTGGATGGGGCCCACTGGGACTCTTCTGCCCGGGGCCCACAAAAACCTGGAGCCGGCCCTGCATTTTGTATTATGACTATCACGAGGGTCACAAGAGTGTTGATTGTCTCATAGGAGAGAATTGGATTGATGATGCTATGATGTGAGTTTGATCTGAGTGTCAGTTAAGTGTGATCCGATGAGATAATCATAGCATACTGTCAAGAGACAATTTCTCCATCTTTTCCATTCCGAGCCTGCGGAAATTGGACTGAACTCAGATGTCATCCTAGTGCAGTCTGATGATAGAATAACATTAGTTAGCCTCATATCTGGTAACATCAAATAGCACTCATTCATGGTATACACTTACGTGAGCAAGTCCTAAGCCTAAGTTTACACAAGGAGTATTTGGTGAGTTTTCGATGTTGCAGATGTTGGTGAGTTTTCGATGTTGTCTGCCGCATTTCTGCACTTATGAGCTAAATTTGGTTACTTGTGCTTTTTCCATTGAGTTTTTTATTGAGGGTTTTTTTTTACATGAGTTCTTATTCTGCTTCTGACGCTATGGTTTTTGCCTCCCTTTGGTATGTCATGTTTTACAAAAAGATACTTCTGGTAATTTCTGGAAACACACTAGAAAAGAATGTGTTTTTTTTACTGCATCTAATGCAATTCTATTATTATTATTATTATTTATTTATAGAGCACCATTAATTCCATGGTGCTGTACATGCGAAGGGGGTTACATACAAAATACATATACAAGTTACAGTAGACAGACTAGTACAGAGGGAAGAGGACCCTACCCTTGCGGGCTTACATTCTATAGGATTATGGGGAGGAGACAGTAGGTGGGGTGTAGATTGGGCGGCAGCTCCGCATGGTGGTGGGGCGGCAGCTCCGCACGGTGGTGGGACGGCAGCTCCGCACGGTAGTGGGGCGGCAGCTCCGCACGGTGGTGGGGCGGCAGCTCCGCATGGTGGTGGGGCGGCAGCTCCGCACGGTGGTGAAGCAGTGAGGTCATTGAAGGTTATAGGCATTTCTGAACAGATGAGTCTTTAGGTTCCGTTTGAAGTTTGCAAGTGTAGTAGATAATCTGACGTGTTGAGGCAGCGAGTTCCAGAAGACTGGGGATGTTCGGGAGAAGTCTTGGAGGCGGTTGCATGAGGAGCGAATGAGAGAGGAGGAGAGAAGGAGATCTTGGGAGGACCAGAGATTACGTTTTGGAGTGTAGCGAGAGATTAGTTCAGAGATATATGGAGGAGACAATTTGTGGATGGCTTTGTAAGTCAGTATTAGTAGTTTGAATTGGATACGATGGAAGATTGGGAGCCAGTGAAGGGACATGCAGAGAGGAGAAGCAGGGTGGTAGTGAGGCGAGAGGTGGATCAGTCGGGCAGCAGCATTAAGGATGGACTGGAGAGGGGAGAGCGTGTTAGCAGGGAGACCACAGAGGAGGATGTTGCAGTAGTCGAGGCGGGAGATTATGAGAGCATGCACTAGCATTTTTGTAGATTGAGAATTGATGAAGGGACGGATTCTGGAAATATTTTTGAGTTGAAGACGACAGGAGGTGGTGAGGGATTGAATATGTGGTATGAAGGACAAGGCAGAGTCAAAGGTCACTCCGAGGTACCGAACTTTGGATGCTGGGGAGAGCGTGATATTATTTATTGTAATAGATAGATCAGGTAGAGAGTGTAGGTGAGATGGAGGAAAGATGATCAGTTCAGTTTTGGCCACATTAAGCTTTAGGAAGCGAGAGGAGAAGAAGGAAGATATAGCAGATAAGCACTCTGGGATTCTGGACAGCAGAGATGTGACATCTGGGCCAGAGAGGTAGATCTGAGTATCATCCGCATATAGGTGGTACTGGAAGCCATGGGACTTTATGAGTTGTCCCAGGCCAAATGTATAGATAGAAAAAAGTAATGGTCCCAGGACAGAGCCTTGAGGGACACCAACAGAGAGAGGACGGGCTGAAGAGGTTGTGTGGGAGTGGGAGACACTAAAAGTGCGGTTGGAGAGGTATGAAGAGATCCAAGAGAGGGCGAGGTCTCTGACACCAAGGGAAGAGAGGATCTGTAGTAGGAGGGAGTGGTCAACAGTGTAAAAAGCTGAGGATAGGTCTAGAAGTAGGAGTATAGAGAAGTGGTTGTTAGCTTTGGCAGTAAGTCATTTGTGATTTTAGTCAGGGCAGTTTCAGTGGAATGATGTGGACGGAAGCCGGACTGTAGGTTGTCAAAGTGAGAGTTAGAGGAGAGGTGGGAGGAAATTTCAGCATGGACGTGCTGTTCTAGGAGTTTTGAGGTGAATGGGAGTAGCGATATGGGGCGATAGCTGGCAGGTTGGGTCGAGGGAAGGTTTCTTTAGGATGGGTGTGACTGTTGCATGTTTAAAGGCAAAAGGGAAGGTACCAGTTGTTAAAGATAGGTTGAAGAGATGGGTTAAGGCTGGAATTAGGATAGTGGTGAGGTTGGGGAGGAGGTGGGTTGGGATGGGATCACGTGCGCAGGTGGTGAGGTGCGCTTTTGAGAGAAGATGTGCAAGCTCTTCTTCGGTGATAGTGGAGAGGAAGTTTATGGGGGTGAAGCAGTGGTCTGTTATATGAAGGGGTTGTGGTGGTTGAGCAGAAAAGACTTGTCTGGTTTGGTCGATCTTTTCTTTGAAATATGTGGCAAATTCTTCTGCGGAAATGAGGGCGGTTGGAGGGGGCAGTGGTGGGCGAAGGAGGGAGTTGAAAGTATTGAATAACTGTTTGGGGTTGTGTGTTAAAGAGGATATGAGGTTTCTGAAGTATTCCTGTTTAGCCGAGGTAAGGGCCAAGCGAAATCTGTGAATTGCATTTTTGAATGTGGTGAAGTCTTCCTGGGAGTGCGTTTTCTTCCAGCGCCGCTCTGCAGCCCTAGACACTTGCCGCAGTTTTTTAGTGAGGCTGTTGTGCCAGGGTTGTCTATTGATTTGTCTCACTCTGCCATGCACAAGAGGAGCAACTGAATCAATAGCTGATGTGAGAGTGGCGTTGTAGAAAGTGGTGGCACTGTTTGTGTCGTGGACTGAAGATATGGAGGACAGTGGTAGGATAGAGTCAGAAAGGGTGTGTATGTTGACATGTGCGAGGTTTCTGCGAGGGTGTGATACGTGCTAGACAGGAGGGGCAGGTGAGGAGGACAGAGCAGAGAAGGTCAATAGATGGTGGTCAGATAAGGGGAGAGGGGAGGTAGTGAGGTTAGATAGAGAGCAGAGACAGGTGAAGATAAGGTCTAATGTGTGTCCATCTTTATGGGTGGCAGAGGTGGACCACTGAGATAGACCAAAAGATGAAGCAAGGGAGAGTAGTTTGGAGGCTGCTGACTGGCGGGTGTCAGTGGGGATGTTGAAGTCACCCATGATGATAGTGGGAATGTCAGCAGAGAGAAAGTGTAGAAGCCAGGCAGAGAACTGGTCGATAAAGGAAGTGGTAGGGCCTGGGGGTCTGTATATGATGGCCACTTGGAGGTTGGAAGGCGAATAGATGCGGACAGAGTGCACTTCAAAGGAAGGCAGGACAAGGGAGGGTAAAGGTGGGATTGGATTAAAGCTGCAGTTGTTAGAAAGAAGGAGACCCACTCCTCCACCTTGTCTATTGCCAGGGCGAGGAGTGTGGGTGAAGTGAAGGCCACCGTAGCATAGCGCAGCAGGGGAGGCAGTGTTGGATGGTGTCAGCCATGTTTCAGTGATGCCCAGAAAGGATAGGTTGCTAGAGGTAAAGAGGTCGTGAATGATGTGCAGTTTGTTACAGACTATAGGGATTATCTGCAAATAAAAATTAGAGTTCTTGCAACCAGTGTCAGACTGGCTACCGGAGAAACCGCCAGTAATACCAGGCCTGCTGTAGATACCTGGATTGAACTCCGGAGCTCTCACCTGAGCTCCGGAGTGCAGCCTGGACTGAACAGCGGGTTTCCAGGACTAAACTGCGAACGCCGATTGATTCCCTGGCGATTACAGTTCAGTTCATGACAGATGAGGACAGGCCAAGCTTCACTTTGGAGCTCAGGTGAGAGCTCCGGAGTTCAATTCAAGTAACCGCGCCTGGACTGATATTACTGGTGGTTTCTCCGGTAGCCAGTCCGACACTGCTTGCAAGTAAAATTGACATGGCGTGGAATTTTAAACTCACAGCGCAGGTCACTTTACTATGCGTAATTAAAAGCACAGAGGGCGTGAGATTTCTATAAATCCCATTTATTTTGCTAGATTTGTAAGATTCTTCAAAAATAATTAGCGTCAAAAACTCATCATGGATCTTACTGTCTCTCAATCTGTAATCATAGTGAATGCACACCCTGCAAATAGTAAATATTTTGAAAACAAACACAAAAATTAAGCACTACACTGTATGCAGAATTATTAGGCAAGTTGTATTTTAGAGGATTTTTTTTATTATTGATCAACAACTATGTTCTCAATTAACAACTACCAGAGCCTCCCAGACACTGTTCCGAGAAGTGTACTGCTTTCCCTCCGTGTAGATCTTACATTTTATGAGGGACCACAGTTTCTCTATGGGGTTCAGATCAGGTGAACAAGGGGACCATGTCATTATTTTTTCATCTTTTTCACCTTTACTGGCCAGCCACGCTGTGGAGTAGTTGGATGCATATGATGGAGCATTGTCCTGCATGAAAATCATGTTTTTCTTGAACGATACCAACTTCTTCCTGTACCACTGCTTGAAGAAGTCGTCTTCAAGAAACTGGCAGTAGGTCTGGGAGTTGGGCTTCACTCCATAGTCAACCCGAAAAGGTCCCACAAGTTCATCTTTGATGATACCAGCCCATACCAATACCCCACCTTCACCTTGCTGGCGTCTGAGTCGGAGTGGAGCTCTCTGCCCTTTACTGATCCAGCCTCTGGCCCATCCATCTGGCCCATCAAGAGTGACTCTCATTTCATCAGTCCATAAAACCTATGAAAAATTAGTCTTAAGATATTTCTTGGCCCAGTCTTGACGTTTTATCTTATGTTTCATGTTCAAAGGTGGTAGTTTTTCAGCCTTCCTTACCTTGGCCATGTCCCTGAGTATGGGACACCTTGTGCTTTTTGATACTCCAGTAACATTGCAGCTCTGAAATATGGCAAACTGGTGGCAAATGGCATCTTCACGCTTGATTTTCCTCAATTCATGGGCCGTTATTTTGCGCCTTTTTGCCCAACACGCTTCTTGCGACCCTGTTCGCGTTTTGCCATGAAACGCTTGATTGTTTGGTGATCACGCTTTAAAAGTTTGGCAATTTCAAAACTGCTGCATCCCTCTGCAAGACATCTCACAATTTTCGACTTTTCAGAGCCCTTAAATCTCTCTACTGACCCATTTTGCCACAGGAAAGGAAGTTGCCTAATAATTAAGCACACCTTATATAGGGTGTTGATGTCATTACACCACACCCCTCCTCACTACAGAGATGTACATCACCTGATTTACTTAATTGGTAGTTGGCTCTCAAGCCTATACAGCTTGGAGTAGGACAACATGAATAAAAAGTATCATGTGATCAAAATATTCATTTGCCTAATAATTCTGCACACAGTGTATACAGTACATGATTATTGTATATAAATGAGACTCCAAAGTGCACACTGAGGCCCCGGTTCACGAAGACTGTCGATTTTCTCGCCGGTCTTGAGTGAGACTCTCCTGTTCATGAATCAGGAGCGTATGATGAACAGAATGCACCTCTGTACACCAGAAATATTACACTAGTATCTTACTAGAGTAAAATTGTTGGCGTAAGGAGAGCCCCAGCTTGTCACATCCAAACTTCAACCATTTTGGCATAACTGGCAGAAAATGGTGTAACAACAGCAAAAGTTGCAAAAATTTAGCGAAATTCCGAGCTGCGCTAAAATTTTTCAACTTTTCAAAGCAATTAATGCCAGAATTCTGGCAAAATTGCTTGGATGAATCAGGGCCTGAACTTCATGCATGTGGTGCAAAATGTATAATTGTTTCACAGGTGCAAAGATAATCAACATAATGTTAGGGTTTATCATTAGAAGGTGCTGGAACCTGCCCAAAAACAAAGGTCAAGTGTCGAGACATACACTTTCAAACATCAAAGTGTTTTTCCGTTTTTCCTTATTTTCAGATCTGCAATTGCTGAAAAGCTGAATAAAGATATTTCTATTAAAGGGAATCTGTCATCAGGTTTTTGCCATCTTATCTGAGAACAGCATGATGCAGAGATCCTGATTCCAGCAGTGTATCACTTACTGAGCTGTTTAGTGTAGCTTTGATAAAATCACTGTATATTCAGGAGTAGATTATCATTAGAGGACTACTTAGCGTGTTGCCAGATAGTTCAGCATATTCATGAACTCTGTATAACTGCTGTATAACTAGATCTGCAGCAAAGAAAACATTGATTTTATCAAAATGACAGCAAACAGCTCAGTAAGTGACACATCGCTGGAATCAGGGTCTCTGTCCCTACAGTATGCTGCTCTCAGATGAGGTAGCAAAAACCTGGTGACAGATTCCCTTTAAATATATAGAATTTCTATGTAGTTTTTGAAACTTAGCACTTCAAACTTTCTTGTAGTGTTCAGAAATCTGCGACGTTTGATGCTAAAGTATCTCTAAGGGGTACTTTGCACACTGCGACATCGCAAGCCGATGCTGTGATGCCGAGCGCGATAGTCCCCGCCCCCGTCGCAGCTGCGATATCATTGTGATAGCTGCCGTAGCGAATATTATCGCTACGGCTGCTTCACATGCAAACACCTGCCGTGCGACGTCACT
>NW_027444422.1:0-23200 GCF_048569485.1 Anomaloglossus baeobatrachus | reverse complement strand
CGGCTGCTATGCTGAGCGCTCTCACATGCCGGCGGCCGGGCACTCAGCTGAGCGCTCTCCCATGCCGGCAGCCGGGCACTCAGCTGAGCGCTCTCCCATGCCGGCAGCCGGGCACTCAGCTGAGCGCTCTCCCATGCCGGCAGCCGGGCACTCAGCTGAGCGCTCTCCCATGCCGGCAGCCGGGCACTCAGCTGAGCGCTCTCCCATGCCGGCAGCCGGGCACTCAGCTGAGCGCTCTCCCATGCCGGCGGTCGGGCACTCAGCTGAGCGCTCTTACATTCCAGCGGCCGGGCGCTCAGCTGAGTGCTCCCACATGCCGGAGGCCGGGCGCTCAGCTGAGTGCTCCCACATGCCGGCGGCCGGGCGCTCAGCTGAACGTTCGGCCACCGAGAGACAAAAGACAAGTGTCTGTGATAAAAAAAAAAAAAAAAAAAAGCATGCGCAGTGAACAATAGAAGATTCCGCCGCTCAAAAAACGTTACATGCTGCGTTCCTTCCGCCCGGCAGACGCAACGCAGCATCGGCCAGCGGAAGCAACGCAGGTACTTTTGGCACAATCCGTCATCCATACAAGTCTATGGGAAACAGCGGAATCCGTTAACGGATTCCGCTGTTTTCCAAAAGGGCGGATTGTGAGGAAGGAAATTAACGCAAGTGTGAAAGTACCCTTAATGCAAAAATTAAAAGGGGTATCCTATAATACTACATTCAATGTTTACAAGCTGCAACTGCTATGGATTGTGGCATCTAAAGGAGTTTAACAGCTGGGATAGGAGTTTTCTCTAATCCCGGCCACTACAGCAGTTGCTGGCTATAGATTACAATGATCTACTGCTGAGGATGCAGACGGCCGGGATGCGGGAAAATGCAAAACTACATATTGTCTCCTCTTCTGCCGTAAAGGACCGTTTCTATTATCGTGTAATTCAGATTCTAAAAGTAAAAGTATAAATAAATGGTAAATGCGGGGCGGCCCACGAGTCTTTGGTTTTCTGTATTTTCTGTCCTCTTTTTTTTTTTCTCTATTGGAATCTCTGAGCAGGAAATCAGATTATCAATCTCTAATGCTGTGCTGACTGCTGGCCTTGTTTTGCTAAGCAGGAACCTTGTTTGTAGGTCAAGAGACAGGGGCGCTCCACTGACCCCACAAAATAAATATTACTGCGTGCATGTGGTCATTGCACCACAAACTTAAAGTGACCGTGCCAGTGAACTAAAAAGAAAAGAGCTAAAAGTTGGCGACAAAGATCACAATTGATCCCTTGTACACTTGAAAATCATGTCCTAGAAACAACTGTATATATAAGCCCTCAATGCAGTAAAGTGCAGCCCCCCCACACAGTTATTTAATAGAGTAGCACACACGCCCCCTCAAATACCATAGTGCCATAAACTGCAGGCCCTCTCCTTCCCTGTGCCATAAACTGCAAGCCCTCTCCTTCCCTGTGCCATAAACTGCAAGCCCTCTCCTTCCCTGTGCCGCAAAGCCCAAGCCCACTCCTTCCCTGTGCCGCAAAGCGCAAGCCCTCTCCTTCCCTGTGCCGCAAAGCCCATACCCTCTCCTTCCCTGTGCCGCAAAGCCCAAGCCCACTCCTTCCCTGTGCCGCAAAGCCCAAGCCCACTCCCTCCCTGTGCCGCAAAGCCCAAGCCCACTCCTTCCCTGTGCCGCAAAGCCCAAGCCCACTCCTTCCCTGTGCCGCAAAGCCCAAGCCCACTCCTTCCCTGTGCCGCAAAGCCCAATCCCACTCCTTCCCTGTGCCGCAAAGCCCAAGCCCACTCCTTCCCTGTGCCGCAAAGCCCAAGCCCACTCCTTCCCTGTGCCGCAAAGCCCAAGCCCACTCCTTCCCTGTGCCGCAAAGCCCAAGCCCACTCCTTCCCTGTGCCGCAAAGCCCAAGCCCACTCCTTCCCTGTGCCGCAAAGCCCAAGCCCACTCTTTCCCTGGGCCGCAAAGCCCAAGCCCACTCCTTCCCTGTGCCGCAAAGCCCAAGCCCACTCCTTCCCTGTGCCGCAAAGCCCAAGCCCACTCCTTCCCTGTGCCGCAAAGCCCAAGCCCACTCCTTCCCTGTGCCGCAAAGCCCAAGTCCACTCCTTCCCTGTGCCGCAAAGCCCAAGCCCACTCCTTCCCTGTGCCGCAAAGCCCAAGCCCACTCCTTCCCTGTGCCGCAAAGCCCAAGCCCACTCCTTCCCTGTGCCGCAAAGCCCAAGCCCACTCCTTCCCTGTGCCGCAAAGCCAAAGCGGTAAGGCACAAGCCCATCCAGTTTTCTGCTGTTAAAAACTTGAACATTTTTGAAGAAAATGCAGACAGCCTGAGAATTGTTTTCAAAACTTGACTCGGGTACGTGAAAATGCATTTTCTAAACCAACGACTAAAATATATTCTGCAGGGTTATCTAGTGCCGCCCAGAGGGCCGATGAGGTTCCGACCCCGAGACGCTTGCACAATTGGCAGGTATCATGCCCATGTATCATGACCCTTTCTGATGTGACAACACGTGCACCATACCTGCCAATCGTGCACCCATCTCAGCAGCTACGAGGGGTCATAGCGTTTTTTGGCAATGCTCACGTCCGATGCGGAAAAGTCTCCAAATCGCACTGGATAGCCCTTTCAAGTCTCTGTGCCCGATGTGCAAAAGTGAAAAGAGTAGAAGAACAAGTAAAGGGGATAGCAAAGACTTGACAATGACAGCCTATACTTTATGTGGGTCATTAAAGGGGCTGTCCAACAGTAAAAGTAGTGATTCAAAATAATAAAACGGGGGCTTACTCACGCCGCTCTGGTGGTCTGTTTTGGAATTCAGAGCTCGTCTGCGGCGGTCGGGTGACAAATCGCGTAGCATCAAACGTTACTCCAATGACACACTAGTCTACTCACCCGATTGTGGTAGACAATGACAAGCTGATGGACAACCCCTTTAATATCAGATTGGTGGTGGGTTTGGCTCCTGGCGAAATATTTCAAATCCGTGGACCACCAAATAACACATGGACGGTGGGAGCCACTTAATGGGGTTCATCAAAGCTTCTGATCCTATGGACTCCACAGATGAGAAGTTGTCAGCTCTGGTGGTCGGATGCAAACCTTGAACGACACCGCCTAGTGGCAGATGCTGTGAACTGCAGCTCGGCTCCTATTAAAATTAAATACTGTTACCACCAGCTGCCAGAAGTGGTAACAGCTTATCGGGGGGGGGGGGGGGGGGGGGGCAGGTGTCAGACCCCCCGACGACCTGGTATTGGTATCCAATGCATAGCAGGGGAAAACCCCTTTTAGATGCGAGATCATGATAATAGGGAACATTAAAAATGGGTAGTCCTGGTGAAGTAATCCATTTTACGGCGGGTCTTGGTAAGCAAAACAATTATATTATGAGACAATGAAATGCAGACACCCCCCCCTCCAAAAAAACCTGATTGACAGCTCTCTCTCCATGCACCAGTTTGTCCTACTCTTTAGAAGACACCGCCGTGATGCTACAGGAGTCAACAGCATTTAAGCCCTTTTTTTCCCAACAGTGCGGAGAAGTGATGTACGAGAAAAGGCAGTATGGAAAAGCCAAGTGGGCGTGCATCAAAATGAAAGAAGAGCGGTATGAGCAGAGTATATGCATGGGGTTCATGAAGCTCATGAGATACATCTGTGAACAAAACTCCTCTGGTAAGACATCTTCTGCCGCAAGAGTGATAACGCCAGGTGGTCCTCACTCTGGGCCTTGTTCATAGGTAGCTTTGTTGGACTTTTTTTGCTCTTAGGCGTCTACATGGGCATGACAATCCCAATTCTGACAACAGTGCACACGGATGAAGCGAGGACAGGACTCACACGATCGGTGACGGTGGCTTATTATATCCCAAACCATCTTCAAGGAGATCCGCCTCAACCAACCGACCAGGAAATTATCATCGAGGAGTGGCCAGCGACGGTCGTCTTCTCTAGGTAGGAATTGTTGTTGTTGGACTTTACAAAAAAAAGAATGATGAGCGAGCACTACTATGCTCAGGGACTCGATACTGGTAACTAGTGATGAGCGAGCACTACCATGCTCGGGGACTCGATACTGGTAACTAGTGATGAGCGAGCACTACTATGCTCAGGGACTCGATACTGGTAACTAGTGATGAGCGAGCACTACCATGCTCGGGGACTTGATACTGGTAACTAGTGATGAGCGGGCACTACCATGCTCGGGGACTCGATACTGGTAACTAGTGATGAGCCAGCAGTGCACTACCATGCTCGGGTGCTCTGTACTCGTAACTAGTGATGAGCGGGCACTACCATGCTCAGGTGCTCGGTACTCGTAACTAGTGATGAGCAGGCACTACCATGCTCGGGTACTCGTAACTAGTAATGAGCGAGCACTACCATGCTCGGTACTCGTAACTAGTGATGAATGGGTACTACCATGCTCGGGTGCTCGGTACTCGTAACTAGTGATGAGCGGGCACTACCATGCTCAGGTGCTCGGTACTCGTAACTAGTGATGAGCAGGCACTACCATGCTCGAGTACTCTTAACTAGTGATGAGCGGGCATTACCATGCTCAAGTGCCCAGTATTGGTAACTAGTGATGAGTGAGCACTAAGATAGAGCTGTATGGTAAAGCACATCATTCTATGGTCTACTGAAAACAGAATGAGGCCTACAAAGAAAAGAGCACAGTAACCACAGTCAGACATGGTGGAGGTCAGATGTCTTGGGGTTGTTTTTCTAGATCTAGCACTGACTGTATACAAGGCATCATGAAATCTGAAGATTACCAAGGATTTTGGGTGCCAACGTAGTGCCCAGTGTCAGAAAGCTGGGTCTGCATCCTAGGTCATGGGTCTTCCAGCAGGAACTGTTCTGCATTGTATGCTTTTCCTGCATGTCAACGTCTATGGAAATTGTTCTTTACCAGCAATTAGTTTGTTATAGACCTATAGGACTCTATATGTACCAAAAGGAGGACATATTAAAAAAAACAACAAAAACAAAACTACAAAATAGAAACAAAAAGCACCACTTCTCAAGCTTCATAAAAAGTTAATCCCTTTGGAGAACGCTGTGGTGGCCATTTAGTCATTTTATTCCTAAATAATCAAAAATAAGAATAAGCCCTAATGGCTTTAGCCCACGTGGCGGATCCATGTGGTCTGTTCTGGCAGGATGTGATTAGCGCGTACTCCAGACGAAAATCCACTTCTCCCATCTTTCAGATTTCAGACAATTATTGGGTTTCAATAAGACGAGGGTCTGAGTAACCTGACATCAACGACTTCAAGGTTTTATACAAAATGAACAAGAATAACCGTAGACACAAGAACATAAAACGCAGGGAGGGACCATCTCGGCTGCGGAGCCCCCTGCTGAGCCTGACAAACCCTGCTAATAAGAGGGGCATCGGCCACGCACAACACCTCCGCAGGACGCCCGCTGATCACATTTAATTACTCCTTATCTTTACAAAAATAAGAATGAAGGTAGTTATCCCCCGAGGAGAATAAATCATAAACGTGTGAGGGCAAAAAACTGCAAAATATAACAGACAGGACACAAGGACAAAAATTACAAAAACGACCAGGATCTATCCGTCCAACTAATTCATCAGTCATTGTACAGGAGGAGGAGGTGAGCTGTGACATCACCTATTGTGAATAGTAGATCCTGTGTTGACTACTTTATATAAAAGGTGTTATCAATCATTGTACAGGAGGAGGAGGAGGTGAGCTATGACATCACAGTGTGAATGGTGGATCCTGTGTTATCAGTTGTGTATAGAGCTGTTATCAATCATTGTACAGGAGCAGGTAAGCTGTGACATCATCTATTGTGAATGATTGATACGGTGTTACTTTCTGTATATAGACCTAACAGTCATTTTTCAGGAGGAGGTGAGCTGTGACATCTATTGTGAATGGAGGATCCTGGAGTTATCTACTGTATATAGAGGTGTTATCAGTCATTGTACAGGAGGGAGGAGGAGGTGAGCTGTGACATCACCTATTGTAAATGTTGACTCCTGTGTTATCTACTGTATATAATGTACAGGATGAGGAGGAGGCGAGCGGTGACATTACCTATTGTGAACGATGGATTCTGTGTTACTGGCCACTGAGGTTAGTTTAGAATCTAATTTTCTGTTTCAGGAAACACGACATGTACATTATACACAATGAACAGATCCTTATCTTTTGTGTTGAAGCATCTAATGAGCGTGTGCAAAGGTCTTGAGAAGGAAGAGGAAAGTGCAGTAATATCTTGTGTTATGCGCTGTGTATAGAGTCATTATAATCCTGCCTCTGATGATAAGGAACTGCCTGAAAACTGTTCCTGAAAGGACAAGATGTTAAAGCCCCAGTGCGACAACTACCAGATTACTCATTTGTCTATTTTTTTTAATTAAAAAAAAAAAAAAAAAAAATCCGGTCATTTTCTGACAATACATGTACTTTACCGGTATTTGAGAATTGGCGAGCTGATGAGATGTGTGTAGGCGGATTGTTATATAATTGGGATAACCAGGTCAGGGTGAGCAGGCACAAGACTCTCAGCTGACCGGCTTGTGATCAACACGGAATCCAAATCCCACATCCCGTCATTGCTCCGGGTCAGAAGTGTGCGGATCTCAGAGAGGTCCAGGACGCTCCTATGGGATTTCTTTCACAATCCTGAGTGCATGTTGGACCTGGTTCCATATTAGTCCAGAGACTATCCCCAGCCCCTCGCAACCTTTCCCTTCTTTAGTAAAGAACACACACAGTAGATGATCCTCAGCGAAACCCACCAAATTTACAACCTGACGTAACTCAAAACTTCCCAAACTAGGAGGAGCATCTCATCACTTAAGCTCCTCCTAGTTGTTGGTCTGACCCAAAAATAGGAACAGCCTTTTTTGTCTTTTTTTCTACAGAAACGATAACTTACATGGTTCTTCCTCAAATCAAAGCTGCATTGAACAATTTTTTTTAACGTGTACCACGAGGACTCAAGTTACCTAAAACGGCAGATGTAGGCAAAGAAAAAAAAAAAAAAGGATCAGGCATATTGAAATTCAACATGTCCAATCCTTTACTCGTATAGGAAACAAGCAGTGAGCTGGGTGTGTCCAACAGGGGATTATTTCCCCCTCCCCAATGAGGGCACTGTAGGCAAAAAAAAAAAGAACAGATCAGGCATATTGAATGTCAACATGTCCAATTCTTTATTTGTATAGGAGATAATCACCGAGCTGGGAGTTTCCAACAGAGGCTTAGTCCACCCTCCCCATTGAGGGCATAGAGGGAGGGGTAGAAGGAATATCAAAGGAGTAAAAGCATTGTGCATGGTTGTGGTCTCCAGATCTTGATCTTCCTGATCAAATGTGCAATTTTCAGGACCCCCACAGACCACCTGATTGAAAGGGCCCTGCACTGTTCATCTGGAATAGCGCCATTTTTTTTTTTTAATGGTGGCTATGCCTGGTACTACAGCTCCAACCCGTCTCCTTTATGGGGACTGATCCTTGAGGGTTCCAGGAGTGAGGTATATATTGATTGATATGTTGGCATCACTATCACCCAGTGTATCTGCTCACCAGCCACCGCTTCAAATGTGAAAACCCTACAAAAGCTCCTTGGTGGTCTACAGTCCTCCATGTGAAACCCTTTCTTCTCTTATTTCAGAGCCTTCACTGGAGCCACCAACGAAGAGTCCATCATGCAGGAGATCTCCTTGCTGGCCGAGCTGCTGGAGTCTCCGGAGCTGTGCTTACAAGACACGTTTATCATTGCCGGATACACGAACCCAGCGGCTGCCAATAGACGGAACGAGATCTGGTTCTTGCAGAGGCCGTAAGCTTTGCCCGGGGAGGGGGGGGGGGCGTACACCGTGAGCGAACAGACAGCGGTGGCCCCAATGGACGTGGTCATCATGAGATTCAAGAACGGTGGCTTCTCCCATGCCGGTCATTGTGGGCCGGCATCGCTCTCAACCATCTGTTCCTTGGAGATTTGCCGCCTGAGTGCACGTACGGACACTACCTGCAGTAGCCGATTGGATAGGATTAATATTCAACCCCTGTGATGGCTATGGGCTATGGAAAGGGCATATCTTCAAGAAAAGTCATAAATCCCCCCTCTAAAGGCCACACGTCACCTTAAATTCTTCATTCCTGGATGATGATGGATGATGGATGATGATGATGATGATGATATCAGTCGAAAGGACTTGCCTTCACGTTCTGCTCCGTGGGCATCCACAAATTAAAAGGGTCCAGATTTTACCACTGTAGTGCTAACCACTGAGCCACCATGTGGCCCTATATGTTCTTGTAGTAATCTGATGTTCCAGTGCTGAGAAACCAAGCTCTGAGGTCCCTGAAGTGCATCGGGGGAGTGTCCACACCCTCCAGCGCGCCCCCACACCCTCCAGCGCGCCCCCACGCCCTCCAGCGCGCCCCCACGCCCTCCAGCGCGCCCCCACGCCCTCCAGCGCGCCCCCACGCCCTCCAGCGCGCCCCCACGCCCTCCAGCGCGCCCCCACGCCCTCCAGCGCGCCCCCACGCCCTTGAGTGCATCAGCCTTCATTTGCCACGCCCCAATGCACTTCCAGACCAATTTTACATGACTTTGAAGCTTGATTTCTCAGCGCTGGCATACAGGATTACTACAAGGCAGGTATCATTTTTATGGTCAGTCTACGACCTATACGGCCATACCAACAGTTTCAATCTTAAGAGATTCCCTTTAAATCTCGGTTTAACGCACGCCTATGGCTTCACTTCAGTCTGAGGATCAGTGATGGTCCCACAGAGTAATGGCCTTTCCTATTATTTCACAATAACCAACCAACCAAGGCTGAAGACGCAACGAAGGCCGCCATAGTCCCACCATTTAGTCCGTTTAACCCTCTATATCCACATCATGTCTGACTCCACGCAGACGCCTAATAAATACCATCAATATAATGCCGATGTTCCTAAGCAATAAAGCCGTCCTCCCGCAGGATTAGAAAGCGGTAATCTCCCATCTCGCTCTGGATTATTAATCAGATTATTCTGAAAATGTACAAATAAGAAAATAGTATATGAAGAATTTGTTGACAAACGCTGCACAGCGGCTCCGATGACGCCGGCTGTAGAGGGGTGAACATGTATTTATTTGTGCTACATATATATTTTAGTAACCGTGCTGTAAGAAAAGTCTATATTGGAATAAATTGTGGACGCTTTATCCTGGAGCCGCTCGCTGCTTCTTTATGTACAGACTAAGATTAATAGGGCCAGGGGACGGCGGGCATGTCAGCAGCAAACAGAGGGGGTCACGTACCCGGGCGCTCCGCTGTGTGACTGCGGTCTGATTACGTCCTCAGGATAGTACCTGTTACAATGTGACTGTTGGATAGCGGGGGTCAGGGGCTCCAATGCTGTCCCTCACTATAGGGGACCCTAGGCTATCACTAACCCCAGGGTTACCCCTAATGGTAGAGATGCCCAAATCCCCTGCCTGACTAAACTGACTAGAATTGATCCGATTCCTCCCACCAGGGAAGGAACAGGCAATACAGATTAAGACAGATAAGGGGAAACAAAAACTCTGACACACTGCAAACATATATGAACTAACAATGAGAGACTCAAAAGAAAAGCAAGAGCAGGAAGGTAGCGACAAAAAGCAACAAGGGTTAACTGCACAACCACTCACAGCAACAAGTACTACACCCAACAGTTAGTCTGGATCACAACACCTCATCAGACCAGCTAAGATAAACTATAGCTGGCATTAATGGAAGTGTCCACTCAGCCTATATAGGAGGGGAGCAGATGTGATTGGCTCCCCCACAACATGTGATCAAAGCAGACTCACAAGCAGACCAGCAGAGAAGAACTGGTTGGTCGACACCCAAGTAACCTTGTGCTGATTACAGACCTCAGAGAAGTTAATCGGGCACAGTATCACAATCAGTAGTCTGAACAGAACCCGATGACGCCATGACAGTCAGTGATGTTTGTAGAAACCTAACTGTGACAGTACCTCAACTCCAGACTATAGATATCACAGCTATAGCACGTGCATCCAGTTCCAGCCGGCAACAATAGTCCTTATGACAGTGCCTCACATCCACACGACGGATACCGCACTCGTATCATGTGTTTTCTGCTCATGCCGCTGTATTCTATCGATGATCACCAGGACCTGGCCGCAATAACAGGTCCTCACCCCTCCACGTCTCAGCACCAACTCACTGACCAAACACGTGGCTTGTTGTTTTCACTCTCCCTGGATGGGCAGAAGTGCTCACACCCACCCCCATACACATCTGCTACATGTAGCTCAAAGTATGCAGAAGGTTCCAGAAGCCCAGTCCTACTGTAGGGCTGATTATATTATAATCCATGGAGAGAGACAGGTTTTGATACAGGGAGAGCAATGGCTTTATAGGGGCCACTGAGCCTCTCGTTTAGAGCATTTTAAACAGAGCAAGCTGTTATGATTCAGTGATCGAGGAGGATCAAAAGGGGTAGAAACTAGGAAACCCAGAGAATCACCCGAGTGTTTGGAATCTCAGCTGACTGCAGACCTGTAACTGACAACACAACTAGAAGTAGCCGTAGGACGAGCCTACGATGACCTAGTCGCCTCGACACAGCCGGAGAGCTATTTGTTCCTAAAGAGAGAAAAACAAGGAAAGCTAATCTGCCTCAGAGCAGTCCTCCAAAGATATAGGTAGCCCCCAAACATATAAAGCCGGGGAGACAAGAGGAAATACAGTACAGAGGTAGAAAACAGATTCAGCAAAGATGAGGCCCAAACTATCTATATAGGAAAGGACAGAAAAGAGCACTCTGTCTGCAGCCGCGCAATACCCTAAAAAAACCAACACACCAGATAGGAAAAAAGTTTGAGACCACATGGCCTCTCCCCAACTATAACAGTACTCTGGTGTTACTGGGATCCAAACAAAACACTAATATAGAGGAAGGACTGAGATTTATATAAAGCATGAAAAAACAAAAATACATTGCAGAATATGAAGCAAGGTACACAGACATTCCCAGCAGGGAATAATCCAACTCCACCCAGGACTCCACTCAAGAAAAACCAGGCGACAAGCCTTAAGGCTCAGTCACACACAACGACTTACCAGCAATCCCGAAAACCATGGGACCTGATAGGGATCGCAGGTAAGTCGCTGGGAGGTCGCTGGTGAGATGTCACACCGTCAGATCTTACCAGCGATGCAGGAACAATACAGGTCGCAGTAGCGACCTGTATAACGATCTCAGCAGTCACTGTGACCCTGTCACACAGTGTCACACACAGCGATGGGTCCTGCCCAGCAAGACATCGCCTTTGAAGAAAATGACCTGGACCATTCTACAACGACTAGCGATTACACAGCAGGGGCCTGATCGCTGGTAGGTGTCACACATAACGAGATCGCCAACGGGATTGCTACTGCGTCACGGAAACCCTGACTCAGCTGCGATCTCGCTAGCGATCTCGTTATGTGTGACAGTACCTTTAGTACCACAGAAATAAAAACGACAAGAAAGTGGAAACAAACCAGCAAGAGATACAAAGACAAAACTTATCTGCAAGGACTTCAGATAGAAACAGAAAATAGGGCAGGCTCCAGAATGTCCACAGCACCACAGGAGACAACATTGATCACCGGCCCAGACCAAGAGCACACTACTCAGTTATATAGGTCCAGTCTGAGCAGTCTGATTTCCAATCATCATCAGCTGTCTGGCTTATGTTAAGCAGACCAACTCTACTACCAGCACTGGCCACAAGAGGGAGCCCCAAAACGGAACCCAGTCCAAATGTGTTCACAACAGCAAGCATATCACTAATCAGACAACAATAAGGTCAACATAAGGCTGCTTTCACACTACGTTTTTTTAAACATGCGTCCTGAACGTTTTTTTAACACAAAAACGAATCCAGTGAAAATGAGTTTTCATTTCAATGCATTTGCAATGAACTCGCGTCAACATGCCTTCATGTGCGTTTGCGTGCGTTATAGTGAGGATTCAGGGAGTTGCAGTTTAACATTTTTCAAAAACGCTACTTGTAGCGTTTTTGAGCTGCATCCAAATACTGCAAATTGCTGGATCCTGACTATACTGTACGCAAATGTATGTGAACGCTGGCATGCTGATAGGCAGGATCCTGCTTGCTCTACTGAGCATGCCCAGAAACCAGCCTCGCGTGATCAGTCCCTGTCCCTGTCCCTGTCCCTGTCCCTGTCCCCCGCCTGAGAGCTGCGGACCCAAGTAACCAAGGTAAATATCGGGTAACCAAGCAAAGCACTTCTCTTAGTTACCCGATGTTTACATGTGCAGACGCTCGTAACCAAGGTAAATATCGGGTATCCAAGCAAGTTACCCGGTGTTTACCTTGGTTACGAGCCTCCGCAGCTGTCAGATGCCGGCTCCCAGTCTATCACGTTCAGTTCCCCTCACTCCCGATCACATGACTCCAATGCCTGCCCATAAACTTCAAGTGACAGGATCCTGCAAAATAACATGCGTTTGTATGCATTTTTTTTGCTGTAAAAACAGGATCCGCTCTTACAGCAAAAAATACGTCCATGACGCATGCTAAAAAAACGTAGTGTGAAAGCAGCCTAACCAGCGCTCGGTGCTGGAAAAGGTTCACTCTATGTCCATTGGTCCAGCTCCTCACAACTTGCCATAAAAGATGCAGCGCAGTCCGTTCCCAGCTCGGTTACCACTGTCACACAATAACTGACAGTGATTACAGCAGTTCATCCCCGAATTTGATGGCATATGTCAATGCCGTCATGAAACAACCCATCAGGACCTTTATGGCATTTTCCATGTTTTTCACCATTTAACAATTAAAATTAAGACATAGTAACTATTCCATTTGTTTTTTCCCTCCTCCTCACTGTCCTTTTACTAGTTTTAAGACAACAAACTGCAGCAGGAGCCTCCCCCCTCGGCCCTGCCTGCAGCAGGAGCCTCCCCCCTCGGCCCTGCCTGCAGCAGGAGCCTCCCCCCTCGGCCCTGCCTGCAGCAGGAGCCTCCCCCCTCTGCCCTGCCTGCAGCAGGAGCCTCCCCCCTCTGCCCTGCCTGCAGCAGGAGCCTCCCCCCTCTGCCCTGCCTGCAGCAGGAGCCTCCCCCCTCTGCCCTGCCTGCAGCAGGAGCCTCCCCCCTCTGCCCTGCCTGCAGCAGGAGCCTCCCCCCTCTGCCCTGCCTGCAGCAGGAGCCTCCCCCCTCTGCCCTGCCTGCAGCAGGAGCCTCCCCCCTCTGCCCTGCCTGCAGCAGGAGCCTCCCCCCTCTGCCCTGCCTGCAGCAGGAGCCTCCCCCCCTCTGCCCTGCCTGCAGCAGGAGCCTCCCCCCCTCTGCCCTGCCTGCAGCAGGAGCCTCCCCCCCTCTGCCCTGCCTGCAGCAGGAGCCTCCCCCCCTCTGCCCTGCCTGCAGCAGGAGCCTCCCCCCCTCTGCCCTGCCTGCAGCAGGAGCCTCCCCCCCTCTGCCCTGCCTGCAGCAGGAGCCTCCCCCCCTCTGCCCTGCCTGCAGCAGGAGCCTCCCCCCCTCTGCCCTGCCTGCAGCAGGAGCCTCCCCCCCTCTGCCCTGCCTGCAGCAGGAGCCTCCCCCCCTCTGCCCTGCCTGCAGCAGGAGCCTCCCCCCCTCTTCCCTGCCTGCAGCAGGAGCCTCCCCCCCTCTGCCCTGCCTGCAGCAGGAGCCTCCCCCCCTCTGCCCTGCCTGCAGCAGGAGCCTCCCCCCCTCTGCCCTGCCTGCAGCAGGAGCCTCCCCCCCTCTGCCCTGCCTGCAGCAGGAGCCTCCCCCCCTCTGCCCTGCCTGCAGCAGGAGCCTCCCCCCCTCTGCCCTGCCTGCAGCAGGAGCCTCCCCCCCTCTGCCCTGCCTGCAGCAGGAGCCTCCCCCCCTCTGCCCTGCCTGCAGCAGGAGCCTCCCCCCTCTGCCCTGCCTGCAGCCGGAGCCTCCCCCCTCTGCCCTGCCTGCAGCAGGAGCCTCCCCCCTCTGCCCTGCCTGCAGCAGGAGCCTCCCCCCTCTGCCCTGCCTGCAGCAGGAGCCTCCCCCCTCTGCCCTGCCTGCAGCAGGACAAAAAGATAGTAAAGCCACATCCCTAGTCACACCCAGCACCAATCAGGTGGTTATCCGATTTCACACTGCTCCGTACACTTTGCAGTGTCTCCTGCCGGGCACTTCTGCTGGGCTCCCATTAAAGTGACGGGACGCTGAGCTGCAGTACCATAAATGGTCTGTATACAGCGTATGGAGAGGAGCTGATCCGGCTGCGTACATCATTTATGTTTGCCACAAAACCTCTGCTCGATTAGGATGTCAGTTGTTGGACCCACCACAGCACTGAAATTGATGACATACAGTATATCACTAAAGATAGTACACCCCTGACATTTTTTAAATATTTTATTATAACTTTTCATGGGACAGCACTGAAGATCTGCCCCTGTGATACAATGTACAGTGTCAGTGTGCAGCTTGTATAACAGGGTAAATTTGGTGCCATCTAAATAACTCAGCACACAGCCATTAATGCATAAACATTTGGCAACAAAAGTGATTACACCCCTATGTGAAAATAGCCAAATTGTGCCCTTTGTGTGAATATTTTGTGTGGCCACAATTATTTTCCAGCCCTGTCTTAACTCTCTTAGGTATGGAAGTCACTAGAGCTGCTGGATAATCTTCCATCCTCCATGATGACAGCACAGAGCTGGTGGATGTTAGAGATCTTGCACTCCTCCACCTTCCCTTTGAGGAGGCCCCACAGATGCTCTATAGGGTTTAGGTCTGGAGATGCTCGGCCGGTCCAGCACCTTTACACTCAGGTTCTTTAGCAATGCAGTGCTCGTCTTGGAAGTGTTTGGGGTCAATATTATGTTGGAATATGAAGGGAGGTAATCATGCTCAGTTTGTCACAGGACATATTGGTTAATGGTTCTCTCAATGACCTGTAGCCCCCCAGAGCCAGCAGCTCTCATGCAGCCCCAAATCATAACCCTCCCCCACCATGCTTGACTGTAGGCAGGACACACTTGTCTTTGTCCTCCTCACCTGGAGCCACTGCCCACGCTTGACACCATCTGAACTAAACTTTATATTAATCTCATCAGACCACAAGATGGTTCCAATAATCCACGTCCTTAGTCTGTTTGTGTTCAGAAAACTTTTGGGGGCTTTCTTCTACATTATCTTTAGAAGAGGCTTCCTTCTGGCACGACAGCCATGCAGAGCAACGTAATGAAGTGTGCGGTGTATGGTCTGAGCACTGACAGACAGACCCCTCCCCCCCACCCCTGTAACCTCTGAAGTGTGCAGCGTATGGTCCGAGCACTGACAAGCGGACCCCCCCACCCCTATAACCTCTGAAGTGTGCAGCGTATGGTCCGAGCACTGACAAGCGGACCCCCCCACCCACCCCTATAACCTCTGCAGTGTATGATCTGAGCACTGACAGGTGGACCCCCACCCCTGTAACCTCTGCAGCAATGATGGCAGCACTCATATCTACTCTGAAAAGACGACCTCTGGATAGGACGCTGTCCACGTGCAAAAAAATTCTTTGGTTGGCTATGGCGTGGCCTGTTTGAGTGGATCCTGTCTTGTTATCCATTGTATGGTTTTGGCCACAGTGCTGCAGCTCAGTGTCAGGGTGGTGACAATCTTCTAATATCCTCGGCCTTCTTTATGTAGAGCAACAATCCTTTTTTTCAGATTCTCAGAATTCTTTGCCGTGAGGAGCCATGTTGTCCTCCAGTGACCAGTATGAGACAGTGTGCGAGAGATAACACCAAATGTAACATCCCTGCTCCTCATTCACACCTGAGACAAGTCACATAACACCGGGGAGGGAAAAATGGCTAATGGGGCACAATGTGGCCATTTATACTTAGGGGTGTACTCACTTTTCTTGACATTAATGGCTGTGTGATGAGTAAGGCTACTTTCACACATCCGGTTTGAGCCCTGCGGCTCAATCCGGCTGTGAAAACTATGCAACGGATGCGGTGAAAACACCGCATCCTTTGCATACGTTTTTACATGCGGCCGGTCCGGTTTTTTCCGGTTGCGGCATGCTACTGAGCATGCGCAGTGGAAAATACCGCATGCGGCGACCGGATGCGGTTTTTTCCGCATCGCGCCGCATCCGGCCTCCATAGGGATGCATTGAAAAATGCGCCGCAGCGGCCGGATGCGGCGCGATGCGGTGTTTTTTGCCGGAGCAAAAAACGTTGCAGGGTACTTCGATCCGGCCGCCGCATCGGCTAAATCTGCCGCATGCGGCAAAAACCGGACCGAACGCAAGCCCCTACGGCACAATGCGGCACTAATGTAAGTCAATGCAAAAAAAACCGCAATCGGCGTTACAAAAGCCGGTTGCGGTTTTTCTGCAGAACGCCGTATTGTGCCGCAGAGCAAAAATCCGGATGTGTGAAAGTACCCTTAGAGGACACCAAATTTACCCTGTTATATAAGCTGCGCACTAACACTGTACATTGTATCACAGGGACAGAGCCTCAGTGTTGTCCCATGAAAAGATATAAAGGTCGCTTTACATGCTGCAACATCGCTCAAGCGAACTCGTTGGGGTCACGGAATTGGTGACACACATCCGGTCGCTTTAGCGATGCCGTTGCGTGTGACACCTTTGAGCGATTTTGCATCGTTCAAAAACATGCAAAATTGCTCATCGGTGACATGGGGGTCCATTCTCAAATATCGTTACTGCAATAGTAACGATTAGTTCGTCGTTCCTGCAGCAGCACACATCACTACGTGTGACACCGCAGGAATGAGGAACCTCTCCTTACCTGCGGCCGCCCGCAATGAGGAAGGAAGGAGGTGGGCGGGATGTTCGTCCCGCTCATCTCTGCCCCTCCGCTTCTATTGGGCAGCGGTTCAGTGACGCAGCTGCGATGTCGCTGTGTCACTGAACGAACCGCTCCCTTAGAAAGGAGGCGTTTCGCCGGTCACAGCGACGTCGAAGGCAGGTAAGTAGTGTGACGGGTCCGGGTGATGTGGTGCGCCACGGGCAGCGATTTGCTCGTGTCGCACAACAGATGGGGCGGGTACCCACGCTAGCGATATCGGTACAGATATCGCAGCGTGTAAAGTGGCCTTTAGAAAATATTTACACAATTGTGAGGGGTGTACTCACTTTAGTGATCTACTGTAAGTCCTGGGCATCTTGATGAATCAAAACAGCAAGGTAACATAAGACATTTTGGATCGGTGGGTTTTCAGGTGCTAAGACCCCCATAGATCAAAAGAGCAAGGGCTGCTTCCTACAAAATGAATGATGAGCTCAACAGAGTCTTATATTCACTCGCAGTGGGGGGGGCTTCGTTTTCGTGATCATGGGGGTCCCGGCGCCGAGACACGTTGAACGTTTTATGAAGGTGAATGTCTCGCACATGCCCTGTAATTTACTGTCTCCGAGGTGCAGTCTGAATAGGCCAGAGGCGAAGAAACTACAATATCTGTCCTGGCAGCTGCAAGAATTCTGGAAAAAGCCGCGCTAACAAGCAAAATGCTACATACAATGGAAGGAAGGATCGGAAAATACGTCTCAGCTGTCAATCAAATAGAAGCCTAACCTGAGCTCACCCGAGAATATAGTAGAGGAGCCCGTCCAAATGTCTCACTGCTGGTTACAAGTACGAAGCATGGTAGTGCCCGCTCATCACTAGTTACGAGTACAGAGCACCTGAGCATGGTAGTGTCCGCTCATCACTAGTTACGAGTACAGAGCACCCGAGCATGGTAGTGTCCGCTCATCACTAGTTACGAGTACAGAGCACCTGAGCATGGTAGTGCTCGCTCATCACTAGTTACGAGTACTGAGCACCCGAGCATGGTAGTGCTCGCTCATCACTAGTTACGAGTACCGAGCACCCGAACATGGTAGTGCCCGCTCATCACTAGTTACGAGTACTGAGCACCCGAGCATAGTAGTGCTCGCTCATCACTAGTTATGAGTACTGAGCACCTGAGCATGGTAGTGCCCGCTCATCACTAGTTACGAGTACTGAGCACCCGAGCATGGTAGTGCCCGCTCATCACTAGTTACAGTTACAAAGCATGATAGTGCCCACTCATCATTCATTATAACGATTGTATTTAAGAGGATTAACCCTTTAAACATACAACCACCTTCAAATAATTGAGCCAAGTCACAGTGCCACAGCCATCAAGGGTGTGAAAGACCAAAAACAACATAACTGAATGAACTGTATTATATTGTGTACATAATTAGTCAGAGGCCCGGCTAACCTCCAGATCCACAAGTAACTGACATCAGACAACCCCTTTAAGAAGTCATTAACCCTCTCAGAAAAGGTTTGCGGTTACTAAAACCATTTTAAATAAAAAACAATAACAACAAGAAACAGCATTTTCTGCTCATTACTGCACAATAATGACATCTGGTAAAGGAAAAGGCTGAGCGTGGCGCCAAGCTTAGATGCACGGTGTACCGGCCGGCGCTCACCTGTATGTAGGACTTCTGCACCGCGGCCAGCTCATCTCCCAGAGGCACCACAAACTTCTCCAGCTGCCGCTCGTGGGAGTACGGCTGGATGTCCGGGGAGTCCTCCGAGCGCAGCTCTATCCGGCTAATCAGCAGGTTTGAGACCACTTGCTGCACAGACTAAAAAAAAAAAAAAAAAAAAAAAAAAAACGGATTTAGCGTCCGGTATTTAATTTCCTGATTGACAGCACTACTGCCATATGTGATTACTGGAGGATAGTCAGCACAGGGGTCTGCTGTATACACTCAGTCAGACATAGTGGGGCCATAGTTTTTTACTATAAAATTGACATTTTTGTAGTTTGACTTGCCTGTTTTTGGTGACTCTTCATAATATACAGTTAGGTCCAGAAATATTTGGACAGTGACACAATTTTGGCGAGTTGGGCTCTGCATGCCACCACATTGGATTTGAAATGAAACCTCTACAACAGAATTCAAGTGCAGATTGTAACGTTTAATTTGAAGGTTTGAACAAAAATATCTGATAGAAATTGTAGGAATTGTACACATTTCTTTACAAACACTCCACATTTTAGGAGGTCAAAAGTAATTGGACAAATAAACCAAACCCAAACAAAATATTTTTATTTTCAATATTTTGTTGCGAATCCTTTGGAGGCAATCACTGCCTTAAGTCTGGAACCCATGGACATCACCAAACGCTGGGTTTCCTCCTTCTTACTGCTTTGCCAGGCCTTTACAGCCGCAGCCTTCAGGTCTTGCTTGTTTGTGGGTCTTTCCGTCTTAAGTCTGGATTTGAGCAAATGAAATGCATGCTCAATTGGGTTAAGATCTGGTGATTGACTTGGCCATTGCAGAATGTTCCACTTTTTTGCACTCATGAACTCCTGGGTAGCTTTGGCTGTATGCTTGGGGTCATTATCCATCTGTACTATGAAGCGCCGTCCGATCAACTTTGCGGCATTTGGCTGAATCTGGGCTGAAAGTATATCCCGGTACACTTCAGAATTCATCCGGCTACTCTTGTCTGCTGTTATGTCATCAATAAACACAAGTGACCCAGTGCCATTGAAAGCCATGCATGCCCATGCCATCACGTTGCCTCCACCATGTTTTACAGAGGATGTGGTGTGCCTTGGATCATGTGCCGTTCCCTTTCTTCTCCAAACTTTTTTCTTCCCATCATTCTGGTACAGGTTGATCTTTGTCTCATCTGTCCATAGAATACTTTTCCAGAACTGAGCTGGCTTCATGAGGTGTTTTTCAGCAAATTTAACTCTGGCCTGTCTATTTTTGGAATTGATGAATGGTTTGCATCTAGATGTGAACCCTTTGTATTTACTTTCATGGAGTCTTCTCTTTACTGTTGACTTAGAGACAGATACACCTACTTCACTGAGAGTGTTCTGGACTTCAGTTGATGTTGTGAACGGGTTCTTCTTCACCAAAGAAAGTATGCGGCGATCATCCACCACTGTTGTCATCCGTGGACGCCCAGGCCTTTTTGAGTTCCCAAGCTCACCAGTCAATTCCTTTTTTCTCAGAATGTACCCGACTGTTGATTTTGCTACTCCAAGCATGTCTGCTATCTCTCTGATGGATTTTTTCTTTTTTTTCCGCCTCATGATGTTCTGCTTCACCTCAATTGAGAGTTCCTTAGACCGCATGTTGTCTGGTCACAGCAACAGCTTCCAAATGCAAAACCACACACCTGTAATCAACCCCAGACCTTTTAACTACTTCATTGATTACAGGTTAACGAGGGAGACACCTTCAGGGTTAATTGCAGCCCTTAGAGTCCCTTGTCCAATTACTTTTGGTCCCTTGAAAAAGAGGAGGCTATGCATTACAGAGCTATGATTCCTAAACCCTTTCTCCGATTTGGATGTGAAAACTCTCATATTGCAGCTGGGAGTGTGCACTTTCAGCCCATATTATATATATAATTGTATTTCTGAACATGTTTTTCTAAACAGCTAAAATAACAAAACTTGTGTCACTGTCCAAATATTTCTGGTCCTGACTGTATGTCTGAATATGGACCTAGGGATTCATTTATGCTGGAGTGGTGCTTTAAATTGAAGCCCTCTGCCCTCGGTGTTATACTCCCCTTCAAGTTTTTTCGTCCTTTTTCGGTGCTGCTTGGTTGGTCCCGCGGTGCCATCATCTTGTGCCTGACTACCCAGAAATCAGACGTTATGTCACAAGCTCCCAATACAAGTCTATGAGAGAGAACAAGGTCAGATTGAGGCTCTCATAGACTTGTATTGAGTTGGGACCTCCGGCTCCATGAAATAACAGAGCTGCCGGTAGGTCCCAAATCACCAGAAACTGACTGAAGCGGCGGTGATAAAAGATGAAGCCGCTGGAAGGTGAGTAAAGACAGGGGGTGTATAAGACTTCAATTTAAAGCACCACGGTGGAATTTAAAAAAAAAAAACAAAGAAACTTGGAGTGGTGCTTTAACCTCTTGACCCTGATGCAATAAAAAAGTAAACAATATATAAAACTACATTTACCTCCCAACTGAGCAACACTTCTGCGATCTGCCGGTGGTTGGGTAACATTGCTAAGTGTGGGATTGCAGAAGCAATACTATGTTGTTACTATGTTGATGCACTGGTCCTGAAGAAGAGGTATAGCCTCGAAACGCGTAGACCGATGGAATAAAAGAATACATTTATAACATCAACGTGCTACATCTTCATTTTGGCTGATGCGCGGCATTAACCCCCTCTTCACTCTGATTTGTATGCACATCCACGTGGGGCTGCAGCAGACGCCATCATCCTATGCTTTATCAGTGGTTGTGACTATCACAACCTTTTCAGGTGAGTGTATTTTTCCTGATCTACCTCACTGATCTGTTGGTATTACACTATCAGCGCTCCTTATTTTTCAGTTTATATTGCAGAAGCAATGACAGTCTGGAGCTATTTTTAAGTGGTCTCTAGCCATGGACCACCACCCTTTTAATGAGCAGCATCCCATGAATGTATGAATTAAGCAATGTGCAACTTCTGCTACTGTTAGACATAAATCCTAACAGCAGCCACAGTCTGGATGGATGGATGGATGGGTAGGTGAGTGAATGAATGAATGGATGAATGAATTAATGGATGTATGGGTAGATGAATGAATGGGTAGGTGAATGAATGAATCAATGGATGGATGGATGATTGGGTAGTTGAATGAACGGATGGCTGAATAGGTAGGTGAATAGATGGATGGGTGGGTAGATGGACGGATGGGTGAGTAGGTGGACGGACGGGTGGATGAATGAATAAATGCATGAATTAATTAATGGGTAGATGAATGAATGGATGGATGGATGGATGAATGGGTAGGTGAATGGACTTGGGTGGACAGACGGACGGACAGGTGAATGAATGAATGAATGAATGAATGAATGGGTGGGTAGGTGGATGGACGAGTGGGTTGTTGGATGCATCGGTGTTCGTCCACCTTTTGGAGAAAACATGTACACCGAGGTTTATGGTTTGCAGAGGTGTTTTATATAGCACAGTCTACTGTTCTTTCCTATACAAATAAATGGATGCTTTGCAAAAAAAAACAAAAAACCCAAGACCTCCTTTGTTTTGCTTCCGGTAAACTGTGCCTATGATGACGGAGGCTTTCCTGAGTGCACAGACGGAGTGAGCACTTAGTCGTGAACAGGTTGGTTTAGACACAGACTGGCCCTTGTGTGGCCTGCGGCGCTCAGAACTACAGGCTTAACCCCTCCTCACCTTGGTATCACTGCCGGGGGTGGCGCTGAGAGCCAAGATACGGAACTGCGTGGTATAATTGTTCAGCTCTCGTACAACCTGGAAAAGAAAATAAAAAAAAAAAAAAAAAAAGTGTCACCATTTACTTCTATATAACTCAAACATTTTGTGAAAAGAAGAAAAAAAAAGAAGAAAAACTACTTTGTTTCCCCCATGAAATAGCGCCCCACATGATCACAAGGCATCTTCTGGAATTGCAGCGTTCCAGTAAACAGAGCTAAGCGGTGATGCCAGAGAAAAGAGTGAAAAAAAGCACAGATTTGGAGGAAAGTGGGTGCTCAGCATCAGAGAAGAGGGCGCGCGTCCCGGCACCGCTCGCTTACCTGGCAGTAGGCATGATTGCCGAGGGACTTGTGAGCCTCATCGATGACCAGGCACTTAATGTCACTAGCCGGACAGGCGCCGCGGGTGAGATCATTCACCATGACTTGTGGGGTTAGGAAGAAGACTCGATGTTTCTGCCATAATTCTTTCCGGATATGCGCCTGGGTGGCTCCTGTAAGTACAAGGATGATACAAGGACGGCAGTGAGGCCCGGGGGACATGGCTGAAAACACGACATGGAAGGGTGCAAAATATTGTTGCTAGAACTCAAAGCGAATGTCACCAGATTTTCCAACACAGACTGCACACTGTATTGACAAGCGCTCCTAGACCTGATGAGGCTGGTGTAAAACTACGGCATCAGGGAGGAGCGGCGCTAAGGAGCCATCATTCATGCTAGGAATGCTGGGAGGAAGGTCACTGAGGAGCTGCCAATCACACGGGAGGGGACAGCGAGGTGTATACTTTAACAAAGGATTGATATACAACCATTCTGATAAGATTTATTTCTTTAAAGCAAGTACACCAGTCTCATCAGGTCTACGACATGATATATGTAGCTCATACACTGAAATCTGTCGACAGATTCTACTTAAGGAGATATCATAATGAAGA
>NW_027444421.1:0-23260 GCF_048569485.1 Anomaloglossus baeobatrachus | reverse complement strand
CGAGGAAGCAAAAGCCCGCTTCAAAGAGCCAAACGCGGCGTCGGCCGCAGGCGACCAGTCCTTTGGATTTGCCTCTTTCTTAGTCAAAGCGGAAAGTGGAGCAGTCAGAGCAGAGAAGTGAGGGACGAATTGGCGGTAGTAGTTGGCGAATCCCAGGAAGCGTTGGATTGCCTTCAGTCCAGAAGGGGGAGGCCAGTTGAGAATGGCGGAGACCTTCTTGGGATCCATCTGCAGTCCAGTCTCAGAGATGATGTACCCCAGAAAGGGGAGAGAAGACTGCTCAAAGACACACTTCTCATACTTTGCGTACAGACGGTTCTCTCTTAGTCGTCGTAGAACCAGCTGTACGTGCTCTCTGTGGGTTGGGAGGTCCGGAGAGAAGACAAGGATGTCATCTAGATATACTACCACACAGGTGTAGAGGAGGTCTCGGAACACGTCGTTCACCAGTTCTTGGAAGACGGCAGGGGCGTTACACAGGCCGAAGGGCATCACGCAGTACTCATAATGTCCATCGCGCGTATTAAACGCGGTCTTCCATTCGTCACCAGAGCGGATGCGCACCAGATTGTAAGCACCCCGAAGATCCAGCTTGGTGAACAGACGAGCTCCTCTAAGCCGGTCAAACAATTCGGGGATGAGCGGCAGAGGGTACTTGTTCTTAACAGTGATCTGATTCAGACCCCGGTAGTCGATGCAGGGACGTAAATCGCCCTCTTTTTTCTTGACAAAGAAGAAACCTGCTCCAGCAGGAGAGGAGGATCTCCGAATGAATCCCCTAGCCAGGCTCTCTGAGATGTAAGTCGACATAGCCCTTGTTTCGGCTGGAGATAAAGGATATATCCGTCCTCGTGGTGGCGTTGTTCCAGGGAGCAGGTCGATGGCACAATCGTAGGGGCGATGTGGCGGCAGTACCTCGGATTCTTTTTTATCAAAGACATCAGCAAAGGACCAATAAGCCGAGGGCAGCCCCGGTAGGTTCTCAGGAACCGGAGGTCGTCGGATGGGTTGTGTGGATTTTAGGCATCTCTCATGACACGAAGCACCCCAGCGGGTGATTTCGCCAGTGCCCCAGCTGACTGATGGTTCGTGAGTCCGTAACCATGGAAGGCCCAGCAGGATCTGATGGGACATGTGCGGAAGGACGTAGAAGGCGATGTTCTCGGTGTGAAGAGCACCGATGCGCAGTTCAACCGGCCTGGTGGTCCAGGAGATGGTGTCAGAAAGGGGTCTCCCATCCACAGAGGCAATCACCAGGGGCTTGTTGAGTGGGATAACAGGCACCTGGTATTTGTCCACGGTGGCTTGCTGGATGAAATTGCCTGCTGCCCCGGAATCAAGATAGGCCTCAGCCGTGAACCGCGTCTCTCCCGTTGTCACTTGCACGGTCCATGTGACCGGATCAGAGAGAGTCCCAGCACCTAGGGTGGCCTCTCCTACCAACCCTAGGCTTTGGAGTTTCCCGGCCTTTCCGGACAGGAACGGAGGAGGTGTGTGCCCTCACCGCAGTAAAAGCAGAGACCCTGGGCAAGCCGCTCTGCTCTACGTTGTGCAGACTGACGCACTCGGTCAATCTGCATGGGCTCGTGGACGGGACTCCCAGCTGTTGATGACTGAGGTACGGAGGGCTTCTGAGGAGGAGATGAATGCCGTAACGGGCGTCTCTCACGAGATAGCTCTTTGGAGCGCTCCTGAAAACGTATGTCCACACGAGTTGCTAGGGCAATCAGGGCATCTAGGGTGGAGGGCACGTCCCGACCCGCCAACTCATCCTTGATGCGACTCGAGAGTCCCTCCCAGAAGGCGGCTGTTAGGGCCTCATTATTCCACCCGAGTTCTGAAGCCAAAGTGCGAAAACGGATGGCGTATTGGCCCACCGTCAGTGTTCCTTGACGTAGGCGGAGGAGTGATGAAGCAGAGGCAGAAGCGCGTCCCGGCTCGTCAAAGGTGCTGCGGAATGCCTGCAGGAACTGTTGAAGATCCTTGGTCATGGGGTCCTCCTTCTCCCACAAGGGGTTCATCCACGCCAGCGCCTCGCCCTCTAGGTGGGACATTATAAAGGCGACCTTGGCTTGGTCGGAGGCGAACAGATGTGGCAGCTGCGTGAAATGAAGGGAACATTGATTTATGAAGCCCCTGCAGGTCTTGGGATCTCCAGCATAACGAGGAGGTGACGCCAAACGGAGTCGGGAAGCATCTGACGAGGTTGCCACTGGTGCGGGGGCCATGGCTTGCCTGGCGGGGGACCTGGGTGCCGCAGGCGTCATTGATGCTTGTAATGTGTACAGGCGGGTGTCCACGGAGGTCATGAATTGCAGCATGCGGGTCTGGACTTCACGCTGGCGTTGGAGTTCCTCTTGCAGAGCCATGAGTGCTGCAGCGGGATCCATGGCCTGATCTTACTGTCACGGCCGGGCGGTCGGGCAGACCCAGGAGGTGGATCCACTGGACCGAACTCTCTGAGATGGTGGTAGGGAGTCCGGCAGCTGAAGCACTGATGGGCAGTAGAACAGTCCGTGCAAGTGAAGGCAGCGGAGGAGTCCCAGGGACCACGGAGTCACAGAAGGTGGTCTTGGTGACGTAGCTCAGGTTCGGAGGCCGAGGTGATATCAGGCGGGGTCCGGAACCTCTGGAGCAAGATGACGGGTCACCGCAGGGATCCGGGATGGTACGGACTGTCAGATGGCAGACGGACAGCGTGCGGGGATCAGGACACGGCAGACTGGATGGCGAGGCAGGTACGGCTCTACAAAGACAGATAGGTGAGTACAGGCACATAAACACCAAGAGACCTGACTCCTAGCTCAGGGAACACGAAGATCAGGCCCCGCCCCCTTGGACAATGACCCCCTATATACCCTGTACCTGTGCAACCTCATTTCCTGTTAATGGACGCTGGCCCTTTAAGAAAGGGTCAGTGACCGCGCGCGCGCCCTAATGCGCATGCGCGCCGCCCGGGTGCCAGAAGCCAGGGAAGGAGGCTGCGAGGAGGACGCAGGGGAGCCGGCCAGGTCCAGGGAAGCTGTCGGGCGCCGGGATCGGGGGCCCGGAGCCCTGGGACGGACGGAATCCGGTGACTGGGGAGCGGAGAGCGTGGCAGGTGAGCCGGGGAACGGGGGTGAGGACCCGGGGAGCGTGACAAATATATACACTTAGTAAAGAAGTCTCTGTCATTGGTCGTGTGACTGGTTGCACCAGAATATATACACTTAGTAAAGAAGTCTCTGTCATTGGTCGTGTGACTGGTTGCACCAGAATCTATACACTTAGTAAAGAAGTCTCTGTCATTGGTCGTGTGACTGGTTGCACCAGAATCTATACACTTAGTAAAGAAGTCTCTGTCATTGGTCGTGTGACTGGTTGCACCAGAATCTATACACTTAGTAAAGAAGTCTCTGTCATTGGTCGTGTGACTGGTTGCACCAGAATATATACACTTAGTAAAGAAGTCTCTGTCATTGGTCGTGTGACTGGTTGCACCAGAATCTATACACTTAGTAAAGAAGTCTCTGTCATTGGTCATGTGACTGGTTGCACCAGAATATATACACTTAGTAAAGAAGTCTCTGTCATTGGTCATGTGACTGGTTGCACCAGAATCTATACACTTAGTAAAGAAGTCTCTGTCATTGGTCGTGTGACTGGTTGCACCAGAATCTATACACTTAGTAAAGAAGTCTCTGTCATTGGTCGTGTGACTGGTTGCACCAGAATCTATACACTTAGTAAAGAAGTCTCTGTCATTGGTCATGTGACTGGTTGCACCAGAATCTATACACTTAGTAAAGAAGTCTCTGTCATTGGTCGTGTGACTGGTTGCACCAGAATCTATACACTTAGTAAAGAAGTCTCTGTCATTGGTCGTGTGACTGGTTGCACCAGAATATATACACTTAGTAAAGAAGTCTCTGTCATTGGTCGTGTGACTGGTTGCACCAGAATCTATACACTTAGTAAAGAAGTCTCTGTCATTGGTCGTGTGACTGGTTGCACCAGAATCTATACACTTAGTAAAGAAGTCTCTGTCATTGGTCGTGTGACTGGTTGCACCAGAATCTATACACTTAGTAAAGAAGTCTCTGTCATTGGTCGTGTGACTGGTTGCACCAGAATCTATACACTTAGTAAAGAAGTCTCTGTCATTGGTCATGTGACTGGTTGCACCAGAATCTATACACTTAGTAAAGAAGTCTCTGTCGTTGGTCGTGTGACTGGTTGCACCAGAATCTATACACTTAGTAAAGAAGTCTCTGTCGTTGGTCGTGTGACTGGTTGCACCAGAATATATACACTTAGTAAAGAAGTCTCTGTCATTGGTCATGTGACTGGTTGCACCAGAATCTATACACTTAGTAAAGAAGTCTCTGTCGTTGGTCGTGTGACTGGTTGCACCAGAATATATACACTTAGTAAAGAAGTCTCTGTCGTTGGTCGTGTGACTGGTTGCACCAGAATCTATACACTTAGTAAAGAAGTCTCTGTCATTGGTCGTGTGACTGGTTGCACCAGAATATATACACTTAGTAAAGAAGTCTCTGTCATTGGTCGTGTGACTGGTTGCACCAGAATATATACACTTAGTAAAGAAGTCTCTGTCATTGGTCATGTGACTGGTTGCACCAGAATCTATACACTTAGTAAAGAAGTCTCTGTCGTTGGTCATGTGACTGGTTGCACCAGAATATATACACTTAGTAAAGAAGTCTCTGTCATTGGTCATGTGACTGGTTGCACCAGAATATATACACTTAGTAAAGAAGTCTCTGTCATTGGTCGTGTGACTGGTTGCACCAGAATCTATACACTTAGTAAAGAAGTCTCTGTCGTTGGTCGTGTGACTGGTTGCACCAGAATCTATACACTTAGTAAAGAAGTCTCTGTCGTTGGTCATGTGACTGGTTGCACCAGAATATATACACTTAGTAAAGAAGTCTCTGTCGTTGGTCATGTGACTGGTTGCACCAGAATCTATACACTTAGTAAAGAAGTCTCTGTCATTGGTCGTGTGACTGGTTGCACCAGAATCTATACACTTAGTAAAGAAGTCTCTGTCATTGGTCATGTGACTGGTTGCACCAGAATATATACACTTAGTAAAGAAGTCTCTGTCATTGGTCATGTGACTGGTTGCACCAGAATCTATACACTTAGTAAAGAAGTCTCTGTCATTGGTCATGTGACTGGTTGCACCAGAATCTATACACTTAGTAAAGAAGTCTCTGTCATTGGTCATGTGACTGGTTGCACCAGAATCTATACACTTAGTAAAGAAGTCTCTGTCGTTGGTCGTGTGACTGGTTGCACCAGAATCTATACACTTAGTAAAGAAGTCTCTGTCATTGGTCGTGTGACTGGTTGCACCAGAATCTATACACTTAGTAAAGAAGTCTCTGTCATTGGTCATGTGACTGGTTGCACCAGAATATATACACTTAGTAAAGAAGTCTCTGTCATTGGTCGTGTGACTGGTTGCACCAGAATCTATACACTTAGTAAAGAAGTCTCTGTCATTGGTCGTGTGACTGGTTGCACCAGAATCTATACACTTAGTAAAGAAGTCTCTGTCATTGGTCATGTGACTGGTTGCACCAGAATCTATACACTTAGTAAAGAAGTCTCTGTCATTGGTCATGTGACTGGTTGCACCAGAATATATACACTTAGTAAAGAAGTCTCTGTCATTGGTCGTGTGACTGGTTGCACCAGAATCTATACACTTAGTAAAGAAGTCTCTGTCATTGGTCATGTGACTGGTTGCACCAGAATCTATACACTTAGTAAAGAAGTCTCTGTCATTGGTCGTGTGACTGGTTGCACCAGAATATATACACTTAGTAAAGAAGTCTCTGTCGTTGGTCATGTGACTGGTTGCACCAGAATCTATACACTTAGTAAAGAAGTCTCTGTCATTGGTCATGTGACTGGTTGCACCAGAATCTATACACTTAGTAAAGAAGTCTCTGTCATTGGTCGTGTGACTGGTTGCACCAGAATCTATACACTTAGTAAAGAAGTCTCTGTCATTGGTCGTGTGACTGGTTGCACCAGAATATATACACTTAGTAAAGAAGTCTCTGTCATTGGTCATGTGACTGGTTGCACCAGAATCTATACACTTAGTAAAGAAGTCTCTGTCATTGGTCATGTGACTGGTTGCACCAGAATCTATACACTTAGTAAAGAAGTCTCTGTCATTGGTCGTGTGACTGGTTGCACCAGAATCTATACACTTAGTAAAGAAGTCTCTGTCATTGGTCGTGTGACTGGTTGCACCAGAATCTATACACTTAGTAAAGAAGTCTCTGTCATTGGTCATGTGACTGGTTGCACCAGAATCTATACACTTAGTAAAGAAGTCTCTGTCGTTGGTCATGTGACTGGTTGCACCAGAATATATACACTTAGTAAAGAAGTCTCTGTCATTGGTCATGTGACTGGTTGCACCAGAATCTATACACTTAGTAAAGAAGTCTCTGTCGTTGGTCATGTGACTGGTTGCACCAGAATATATACACTTAGTAAAGAAGTCTCTGTCGTTGGTCATGTTGTGACTGGTTGCACCAGAATCTATACACTTAGTAAAGAAGTCTCTGTCGTTGGTCGTGTGACTGGTTGCACCAGAATCTATACACTTAGTAAAGAAGTCTCTGTCGTTGGTCGTGTGACTGGTTGCACCAGAATCTATACACTTAGTAAAGAAGTCTCTGTCATTGGTCGTGTGACTGGTTGCACCAGAATCTATACACTTAGTAAAGAAGTCTCTGTCATTGGTCGTGTGACTGGTTGCACCAGAATCTATACACTTAGTAAAGAAGTCTCTGTCATTGGTCGTGTGACTGGTTGCACCAGAATATATACACTTAGTAAAGAAGTCTCTGTCGTTGGTCGTGTGACTGGTTGCACCAGAATATATACACTTAGTAAGAAGTCTCTGTCATTGGTCGTGTGACTGGTTGCACCAGAATCTATACACTTAGTAAAGAAGTCTCTGTCGTTGGTCATGTGACTGGTTGCACCAGAATCTATACACTTAGTAAAGAAGTCTCTGTCATTGGTCGTGTGACTGGTTGCACCAGAATCTATACACTTAGTAAAGAAGTCTCTGTCATTGGTCATGTGACTGGTTGCACCAGAATATATACACTTAGTAAAGAAGTCTCTGTCGTTGGTCGTGTGACTGGTTGCACCAGAATCTATACACTTAGTAAAGAAGTCTCTGTCATTGGTCGTGTGACTGGTTGCACCAGAATATATACACTTAGTAAAGAAGTCTCTGTCATTGGTCGTGTGACTGGTTGCACCAGAATCTATACACTTAGTAAAGAAGTCTCTGTCATTGGTCGTGTGACTGGTTGCACCAGAATCTATACACTTAGTAAAGAAGTCTCTGTCGTTGGTCATGTGACTGGTTGCACCAGAATATATACACTTAGTAAAGAAGTCTCTGTCGTTGGTCGTGTGACTGGTTGCACCAGAATATATACACTTAGTAAAGAAGTCTCTGTCATTGGTCGTGTGACTGGTTTGCACCAGAATCTATACACTTAGTAAAGAAGTCTCTGTCGTTGGTCGTGTGACTGGTTGCACCAGAATATATACACTTAGTAAAGAAGTCTCTGTCGTTGGTCGTGTGACTGGTTGCACCAGAATCTATACACTTAGTAAAGAAGTCTCTGTCGTTGGTCGTGTGACTGGTTGCACCAGAATCTATACACTTAGTAAAGAAGTCTCTGTCATTGGTCGTGTGACTGGTTGCACCAGAATCTATACACTTAGTAAAGAAGTCTCTGTCATTGGTCATGTGACTGGTTGCACCAGAATCTATACACTTAGTAAAGAAGTCTCTGTCGTTGGTCGTGTGAGTGGTTGCACCAGAATATATACACTTAGTAAAGAAGTCTCTGTCATTGTCATGTGACTGGTTGCACCAGAATCTTACACTTAGTAAAGAAGTCTCTGTCATTGGTCATGTGACTGGTTGCACCAGAATCTATACACTTAGTAAAGAAGTCTCTGTCATTGGTCATGTGACTGGTTGCACCAGAATCTATACACTTAGTAAAGAAGTCTCTGTCGTTGGTCGTGTGAGTGGTTGCACCAGAATATATACACTTAGTAAAGAAGTCTCTGTCATTGGTCATGTGACTGGTTGCACCAGAATATATACACTTAGTAAAGAAGTCTCTGTCATTGGTCATGTGACTGGTTGCACCAGAATATATACACTTAGTAAAGAAGTCTCTGTCATTGGTCATGTGACTGGTTGCACCAGAATATATACACTTAGTAAAGAAGTCTCTGTCATTGGTCATGTGACTGGTTGCACCAGAATCTATACACTTAGTAAAGAAGTCTCTGTCGTTGGTCGTGTGACTGGTTGCACCAGAATATATACACTTAGTAAAGAAGTCTCTGTCGTTGGTCGTGTGACTGGTTGCACCAGAATCTATACACTTAGTAAAGAAGTCTCTGTCATTGGTCGTGTGACTGGTTGCACCAGAATCTATACACTTAGTAAAGAAGTCTCTGTCGTTGGTCGTGTGACTGGTTGCACCAGAATATATACACTTAGTAAAGAAGTCTCTGTCGTTGGTCGTGTGACTGGTTGCACCAGAATCTATACACTTAGTAAAGAAGTCTCTGTCGTTGGTCGTGTGACTGGTTGCACCAGAATATATACACTTAGTAAAGAAGTCTCTGTCATTGGTCATGTGACTGGTTGCACCAGAATATATACACTTAGTAAAGAAGTCTCTGTCGTTGGTCGTGTGACTGGTTGCACCAGAATCTATACACTTAGTAAAGAAGTCTCTGTCGTTGGTCGTGTGACTGGTTGCACCAGAATCTATACACTTAGTAAAGAAGTCTCTGTCGTTGGTCGTGTGACTGGTTGCACCAGAATATATACACTTAGTAAAGAAGTCTCTGTCATTGGTCGTGTGACTGGTTGCACAGAATCTATACACTTAGTAAAGAAGTCTCTGTCATTGGTCGTGTGACTGGTTGCACCAGAATCTATACACTTAGTAAAGAAGTCTCTGTCGTTGGTCGTGTGACTGGTTGCACCAGAATCTATACACTTAGTAAAGAAGTCTCTGTCATTGGTCGTGTGACTGGTTGCACCAGAATATATACACTTAGTAAAGAAGTCTCTGTCATTGGTCGTGTGACTGGTTGCACCAGAATCTATACACTTAGTAAAGAAGTCTCTGTCGTTGGTCGTGTGACTGGTTGCACCAGAATATATACACTTAGTAAAGAAGTCTCTGTCATTGGTCGTGTGACTGGTTGCACCAGAATCTATACACTTAGTAAAGAAGTCTCTGTCATTGGTCATGTGACTGGTTGCACCAGAATCTATACACTTAGTAAAGAAGTCTCTGTCATTGGTCGTGTGACTGGTTGCACCAGAATCTATACACTTAGTAAAGAAGTCTCTGTCATTGGTCATGTGACTGGTTGCACCAGAATCTATACACTTAGTAAAGAAGTCTCTGTCATTGGTCAATGTGACTGGTTGCACCAGAATCTATACACTTAGTAAAGAAGTCTCTGTCATTGGTCGTGTGACTGGTTGCACCAGAATATATACACTTAGTAAAGAAGTCTCTGTCGTTGGTCGTGTGACTGGTTGCACCAGAATCTATACACTTAGTAAAGAAGTCTCTGTCGTTGGTCGTGTGACTGGTTGCACCAGAATCTATACACTTAGTAAAGAAGTCTCTGTCGTTGGTCGTGTGACTGGTTGCACCAGAATCTATACACTTAGTAAAGAAGTCTCTGTCATTGGTCGTGTGACTGGTTGCACCAGAATCTATACACTTAGTAAAGAAGTCTCTGTCATTGGTCGTGTGACTGGTTGCACCAGAATCTATACACTTAGTAAAGAAGTCTCTGTCGTTGGTCGTGTGACTGGTTGCACCAGAATCTATACACTTAGTAAAGAAGTCTCTGTCGTTGGTCGTGTGACTGGTTGCACCAGAATCTATACACTTAGTAAAGAAGTCTCTGTCATTGGTCGTGTGACTGGTTGCACCAGAATATATACACTTAGTAAAGAAGTCTCTGTCATTGGTCGTGTGACTGGTTGCACCAGAATCTATACACTTAGTAAAGAAGTCTCTGTCGTTGGTCGTGTGACTGGTTGCACCAGAATATATACACTTAGTAAAGAAGTCTCTGTCATTGGTCGTGTGACTGGTTGCACCAGAATCTATACACTTAGTAAAGAAGTCTCTGTCATTGGTCATGTGACTGGTTGCACCAGAATCTATACACTTAGTAAAGAAGTCTCTGTCATTGGTCGTGTGACTGGTTGCACCAGAATCTATACACTTAGTAAAGAAGTCTCTGTCATTGGTCGTGTGACTGGTTGCACCAGAATCTATACACTTAGTAAAGAAGTCTCTGTCGTTGGTCGTGTGACTGGTTGCACCAGAATCTATACACTTAGTAAAGAAGTCTCTGTCGTTGGTCGTGTGACTGGTTGCACCAGAATCTATACACTTAGTAAAGAAGTCTCTGTCATTGGTCATGTGACTGGTTGCACCAGAATCTATACACTTAGTAAAGAAGTCTCTGTCATTGGTCGTGTGACTGGTTGCACCAGAATCTATACACTTAGTAAAGAAGTCTCTGTCATTGGTCGTGTGACTGGTTGCACCAGAATCTATACACTTAGTAAAGAAGTCTCTGTCATTGGTCGTGTGACTGGTTGCACCAGAATCTATACACTTAGTAAAGAAGTCTCTGTCATTGGTCGTGTGACTGGTTGCACCAGAATCTATACACTTAGTAAAGAAGTCTCTGTCATTGGTCGTGTGACTGGTTGCACCAGAATCTATACACTTAGTAAAGAAGTCTCTGTCGTTGGTCGTGTGACTGGTTGCACCAGAATCTATACACTTAGTAAAGAAGTCTCTGTCGTTGGTCATGTGACTGGTTGCACCAGAATCTATACACTTAGTAAAGAAGTCTCTGTCATTGGTCGTGTGACTGGTTGCACCAGAATCTATACACTTAGTAAAGAAGTCTCTGTCATTGGTCGTGTGACTGGTTGCACCAGAATCTATACACTTAGTAAAGAAGTCTCTGTCATTGGTCGTGTGACTGGTTGCACCAGAATCTATACACTTAGTAAAGAAGTCTCTGTCATTGGTCGTGTGACTGGTTGCACCAGAATATATACACTTAGTAAAGAAGTCTCTGTCATTGGTCATGTGACTGGTTGCACCAGAATCTATACACTTAGTAAAGAAGTCTCTGTCGTTGGTCGTGTGACTGGTTGCACCAGAATATATACACTTAGTAAAGAAGTCTCTGTCATTGGTCGTGTGACTGGTTGCACCAGAATCTATACACTTAGTAAAGAAGTCTCTGTCATTGGTCGTGTGACTGGTTGCACCAGAATATATACACTTAGTAAAGAAGTCTCTGTCATTGGTCATGTGACTGGTTGCACCAGAATCTATACACTTAGTAAAGAAGTCTCTGTCGTTGGTCGTGTGACTGGTTGCACCAGAATATATACACTTAGTAAAGAAGTCTCTGTCATTGGTCGTGTGACTGGTTGCACCAGAATATATACACTTAGTAAAGAAGTCTCTGTCATTGGTCATGTGACTGGTTGCACCAGAATCTATACACTTAGTAAAGAAGTCTCTGTCGTTGGTCGTGTGACTGGTTGCACCAGAATATATACACTTAGTAAAGAAGTCTCTGTCATTGGTCGTGTGACTGGTTGCACCAGAATCTATACACTTAGTAAAGAAGTCTCTGTCATTGGTCATGTGACTGGTTGCACCAGAATCTATACACTTAGTAAAGAAGTCTCTGTCATTGGTCGTGTGACTGGTTGCACCAGAATATATACACTTAGTAAAGAAGTCTCTGTCATTGGTCATGTGACTGGTTGCACCAGAATCTATACACTTAGTAAAGAAGTCTCTGTCATTGGTCGTGTGACTGGTTGCACCAGAATATATACACTTAGTAAAGAAGTCTCTGTCATTGGTCATGTGACTGGTTGCACCAGAATCTATACACTTAGTAAAGAAGTCTCTGTCATTGGTCGTGTGACTGGTTGCACCAGAATATATACACTTAGTAAAGAAGTCTCTGTCATTGGTCGTGTGACTGGTTGCACCAGAATCTATACACTTAGTAAAGAAGTCTCTGTCATTGGTCGTGTGACTGGTTGCACCAGAATCTATACACTTAGTAAAGAAGTCTCTGTCATTGGTCGTGTGACTGGTTGCACCAGAATCTATACACTTAGTAAAGAAGTCTCTGTCATTGGTCGTGTGACTGGTTGCACCAGAATATATACACTTAGTAAAGAAGTCTCTGTCATTGGTCGTGTGACTGGTTGCACCAGAATCTATACACTTAGTAAAGAAGTCTCTGTCGTTGGTCATGTGACTGGTTGCACCAGAATCTATACACTTAGTAAAGAAGTCTCTGTCGTTGGTCGTGTGACTGGTTGCACCAGAATATATACACTTAGTAAAGAAGTCTCTGTCATTGGTCGTGTGACTGGTTGCACCAGAATATATACACTTAGTAAAGAAGTCTCTGTCATTGGTCGTGTGACTGGTTGCACCAGAATCTATACACTTAGTAAAGAAGTCTCTGTCATTGGTCGTGTGACTGGTTGCACCAGAATCTATACACTTAGTAAAGAAGTCTCTGTCATTGGTCGTGTGACTGGTTGCACCAGAATATATACACTTAGTAAAGAAGTCTCTGTCATTGGTCATGTGACTGGTTGCACCAGAATCTATACACTTAGTAAAGAAGTCTCTGTCATTGGTCGTGTGACTGGTTGCACCAGAATATATACACTTAGTAAAGAAGTCTCTGTCGTTGGTCGTGTGACTGGTTGCACCAGAATCTATACACTTAGTAAAGAAGTCTCTGTCATTGGTCGTGTGACTGGTTGCACCAGAATCTATACACTTAGTAAAGAAGTCTCTGTCATTGGTCGTGTGACTGGTTGCACCAGAATCTATACACTTAGTAAAGAAGTCTCTGTCATTGGTCGTGTGACTGGTTGCACCAGAATCTATACACTTAGTAAAGAAGTCTCTGTCGTTGGTCGTGTGACTAGTTGCACCAGAATATATACACTTAGTAAAGAAGTCTCTGTCATTGGTCATGTGACTGGTTGCACCAGAATATATACACTTAGTAAAGAAGTCTCTGTCATTGGTCATGTGACTGGTTGCACCAGAATCTATACACTTAGTAAAGAAGTCTCTGTCATTGGTCGTGTGACTGGTTGCACCAGAATCTATACACTTAGTAAAGAAGTCTCTGTCAGTTGGTCGTGTGACTGGTTGCACCAGAATCTATACACTTAGTAAAGAAGTCTCTGTCGTTGGTCGTGTGACTGGTTGCACCAGAATATATACACTTAGTAAAGAAGTCTCTGTCGTTGGTCATGTGACTGGTTGCACCAGAATCTATACACTTAGTAAAGAAGTCTCTGTCATTGGTCGTGTGACTGGTTGCACCAGAATATATACACTTAGTAAAGAAGTCTCTGTCATTGGTCGTGTGACTGGTTGCACCAGAATCTATACACTTAGTAAAGAAGTCTCTGTCATTGGTCGTGTGACTGGTTGCACCAGAATCTATACACTTAGTAAAGAAGTCTCTGTCGTTGGTCGTGTGACTGGTTGCACCAGAATCTATACACTTAGTAAAGAAGTCTCTGTCATTGGTCGTGTGACTGGTTGCACCAGAATCTATACACTTAGTAAAGAAGTCTCTGTCGTTGGTCGTGTGACTGGTTGCACCAGAATCTATACACTTAGTAAAGAAGTCTCTGTCGTTGGTCGTGTGACTGGTTGCACCAGAATCTATACACTTAGTAAAGAAGTCTCTGTCATTGGTCGTGTGACTGGTTGCACATGAATCTATACACTTAGTAAAGAAGTCTCTGTCATTGGTCATGTGACTGGTTGCACCAGAATCTATACACTTAGTAAAGAAGCCTCTGTCATTGGTCGTGTGACTGGTTGCACCAGAATCTATACACTTAGTAAAGAAGTCTCTGTCATTGGTCATGTGACTGGTTGCACCAGAATATATACACTTAGTAAAGAAGTCTCTGTCATTGGTCGTGTGACTGGTTGCACCAGAATCTATACACTTAGAAAGAAGCCTCTGTCATTGGTCGTGTGACTGGTTGCACCAGAATCTATACACTTAGTAAAGAAGTCTCTGTCGTTGGTCGTGTGACTGGTTGCACCAGAATATATACACTTAGTAAAGAAGTCTCTGTCGTTGGTCGTGTGACTGGTTGCACCAGAATATATACACTTAGTAAAGAAGTCTCTGTCATTGGTCATGTGACTGGTTGCACCAGAATATATACACTTAGTAAAGAAGTCTCTGTCGTTGGTCGTGTGACTGGTTGCACCAGAATCTATACACTTAGTAAAGAAGTCTCTGTCATTGGTCATGTGACTGGTTGCACCAGAATATATACACTTAGTAAAGAAGTCTCTGTCATTGGTCGTGTGACTGGTTGCACCAGAATCTATACACTTAGTAAAGAAGTCTCTGTCATTGGTCGTGTGACTGGTTGCACCAGAATCTATACACTTAGTAAAGAAGTCTCTGTCGTTGGTCGTGTGACTGGTTGCACCAGAATATATACACTTAGTAAAGAAGTCTCTGTCGTTGGTCGTGTGACTGGTTGCACCAGAATCTATACACTTAGTAAAGAAGTCTCTGTCGTTGGTCGTGTGACTGGTTGCACCAGAATATATACACTTAGTAAAGAAGTCTCTGTCGTTGGTCATGTGACTGGTTGCACCAGAATCTATACACTTAGTAAAGAAGTCTCTGTCATTGGTCGTGTGACTGGTTGCACCAGAATCTATACACTTAGTAAAGAAGTCTCTGTCATTGGTCGTGTGACTGGTTGCACCAGAATCTATACACTTAGTAAAGAAGTCTCTGTCATTGGTCGTGTGACTGGTTGCACCAGAATCTATACACTTAGTAAAGAAGTCTCTGTCATTGGTCGTGTGACTGGTTGCACCAGAATCTATACACTTAGTAAAGAAGTCTCTGTCGTTGGTCGTGTGACTGGTTGCACCAGAATCTATACACTTAGTAAAGAAGTCTCTGTCATTGGTCATGTGACTGGTTGCACCAGAATCTATACACTTAGTAAAGAAGTCTCTGTCATTGGTCGTGTGACTGGTTGCACCAGAATATATACACTTAGTAAAGAAGTCTCTGTCATTGGTCATGTGACTGGTTGCACCAGAATATATACACTTAGTAAAGAAGTCTCTGTCATTGGTCATGTGACTGGTTGCACCAGAATCTATACACTTAGTAAAGAAGTCTCTGTCATTGGTCGTGTGACTGGTTGCACCAGAATCTATACACTTAGTAAAGAAGTCTCTGTCATTGGTCATGTGACTGGTTGCACCAGAATCTATACACTTAGTAAAGAAGTCTCTGTCATTGGTCATGTGACTGGTTGCACCAGAATCTATACACTTAGTAAAGAAGTCTCTGTCATTGGTCGTGTGACTGGTTGCACCAGAATATATACACTTAGTAAAGAAGTCTCTGTCATTGGTCGTGTGACTGGTTGCACCAGAATCTATACACTTAGTAAAGAAGTCTCTGTCATTGGTCGTGTGACTGGTTGCACCAGAATCTATACACTTAGTAAAGAAGTCTCTGTCGTTGGTCGTGTGACTGGTTGCACCAGAATATATACACTTAGTAAAGAAGTCTCTGTCATTGGTCATGTGACTGGTTGCACCAGAATCTATACACTTAGTAAAGAAGTCTCTGTCGTTGGTCATGTGACTGGTTGCACCAGAATCTATACACTTAGTAAAGAAGTCTCTGTCATTGGTCATGTGACTGGTTGCACCAGAATATATACACTTAGTAAAGAAGTCTCTGTCGTTGGTCATGTGACTGGTTGCACCAGAATATATACACTTAGTAAAGAAGTCTCTGTCATTGGTCATGTGACTGGTTGCACCAGAATATATACACTTAGTAAAGAAGTCTCTGTCATTGGTCGTGTGACTGGTTGCACCAGAATCTATACACTTAGTAAAGAAGTCTCTGTCATTGGTCGTGTGACTGGTTGCACCAGAATCTATACACTTAGTAAAGAAGTCTCTGTCATTGGTCGTGTGACTGGTTGCACCAGAATCTATACACTTAGTAAAGAAGTCTCTGTCGTTGGTCGTGTGACTGGTTGCACCAGAATCTATACACTTAGTAAAGAAGTCTCTGTCATTGGTCGTGTGACTGGTTGCACCAGAATATATACACTTAGTAAAGAAGTCTCTGTCATTGGTCGTGTGACTGGTTGCACCAGAATCTATACACTTAGTAAAGAAGTCTCTGTCGTTGGTCGTGTGACTGGTTGCACCAGAATATATACACTTAGTAAAGAAGTCTCTGTCATTGGTCGTGTGACTGGTTGCACCAGAATATATACACTTAGTAAAGAAGTCTCTGTCATTGGTCATGTGACTGGTTGCACCAGAATCTATACACTTAGTAAAGAAGTCTCTGTCATTGGTCATGTGACTGGTTGCACCAGAATCTATACACTTAGTAAAGAAGTCTCTGTCATTGGTCATGTGACTGGTTGCACCAGAATCTATACACTTAGTAAAGAAGTCTCTGTCATTGGTCGTGTGACTGGTTGCACCAGAATCTATACACTTAGTAAAGAAGTCTCTGTCATTGGTCGTGTGACTGGTTGCACCAGAATATATACACTTAGTAAAGAAGTCTCTGTCATTGGTCGTGTGACTGGTTGCACCAGAATCTATACACTTAGTAAAGAAGTCTCTGTCATTGGTCGTGTGACTGGTTGCACCAGAATCTATACACTTAGTAAAGAAGTCTCTGTCGTTGGTCGTGTGACTGGTTGCACCAGAATCTATACACTTAGTAAAGAAGTCTCTGTCATTGGTCGTGTGACTGGTTGCACCAGAATCTATACACTTAGTAAAGAAGTCTCTGTCATTGGTCGTGTGACTGGTTGCACCAGAATATATACACTTAGTAAAGAAGTCTCTGTCATTGGTCGTGTGACTGGTTGCACCAGAATCTATACACTTAGTAAAGAAGTCTCTGTCATTGGTCGTGTGACTGGTTGCACCAGAATCTATACACTTAGTAAAGAAGTCTCTGTCATTGGTCATGTGACTGGTTGCACCAGAATCTATACACTTAGTAAAGAAGTCTCTGTCATTGGTCGTGTGACTGGTTGCACCAGAATCTATACACTTAGTAAAGAAGTCTCTGTCATTGGTCGTGTGACTGGTTGCACCAGAATCTATACACTTAGTAAAGAAGTCTCTGTCATTGGTCATGTGACTGGTTGCACCAGAATATATACACTTAGTAAAGAAGTCTCTGTCATTGGTCGTGTGACTGGTTGCACCAGAATCTATACACTTAGTAAAGAAGTCTCTGTCATTGGTCATGTGACTGGTTGCACCAGAATCTATACACTTAGTAAAGAAGTCTCTGTCATTGGTCATGTGACTGGTTGCACCAGAATCTATACACTTAGTAAAGAAGTCTCTGTCATTGGTCGTGTGACTGGTTGCACCAGAATATATACACTTAGTAAAGAAGTCTCTGTCATTGGTCGTGTGACTGGTTGCACCAGAATCTATACACTTAGTAAAGAAGTCTCTGTCATTGGTCATGTGACTGGTTGCACCAGAATCTATACACTTAGTAAAGAAGTCTCTGTCATTGGTCATGTGACTGGTTGCACCAGAATCTATACACTTAGTAAAGAAGTCTCTGTCATTGGTCATGTGACTGGTTGCACCAGAATATATACACTTAGTAAAGAAGTCTCTGTCATTGGTCATGTGACTGGTTGCACCAGAATCTATACACTTAGTAAAGAAGTCTCTGTCATTGGTCATGTGACTGGTTGCACCAGAATCTATACACTTAGTAAAGAAGTCTCTGTCATTGGTCATGTGACTGGTTGCACCAGAATCTATACACTTAGTAAAGAAGTCTCTGTCATTGGTCATGTGACTGGTTGCACCAGAATCTATACACTTAGTAAAGAAGTCTCTGTCATTGGTCGTGTGACTGGTTGCACCAGAATATATACACTTAGTAAAGAAGTCTCTGTCATTGGTCGTGTGACTGGTTGCACCAGAATATATACACTTAGTAAAGAAGTCTCTGTCATTGGTCGTGTGACTGGTTGCACCAGAATCTATACACTTAGTAAAGAAGTCTCTGTCGTTGGTCATGTGACTGGTTGCACCAGAATATATACACTTAGTAAAGAAGTCTCTGTCATTGGTCGTGTGACTGGTTGCACCAAAATATATACACTTAGTAAAGAAGTCTCTGTCGTTGGTCGTGTGACTGGTTGCACCAGAATCTATACACTTAGTAAAGAAGTCTCTGTCATTGGTCGTGTGACTGGTTGCACCAGAATATATACACTTAGTAAAGAAGTCTCTGTCATTGGTCGTGTGACTGGTTGCACCAGAATCTATACACTTAGTAAAGAAGTCTCTGTCATTGGTCGTGTGACTGGTTGCACCAGAATATATACACTTAGTAAAGAAGTCTCTGTCATTGGTCGTGTGACTGGTTGCACCAGAATCTATACACTTAGTAAAGAAGTCTCTGTCATTGGTCGTGTGACTGGTTGCACCAGAATCTATACACTTAGTAAAGAAGTCTCTGTCATTGGTCGTGTGACTGGTTGCACCAGAATCTATACACTTAGTAAAGAAGTCTCTGTCATTGGTCATGTGACTGGTTGCACCAGAATCTATACACTTAGTAAAGAAGTCTCTGTCATTGGTCGTGTGACTGGTTGCACCAGAATCTATACACTTAGTAAAGAAGTCTCTGTCGTTGGTCGTGTGACTGGTTGCACCAGAATCTATACACTTAGTAAAGAAGTCTCTGTCATTGGTCGTGTGACTGGTTGCACCAGAATCTATACACTTAGTAAAGAAGTCTCTGTCATTGGTCGTGTGACTGGTTGCACCAGAATCTATACACTTAGTAAAGAAGTCTCTGTCATTGGTCATGTGACTGGTTGCACCAGAATATATACACTTAGTAAAGAAGTCTCTGTCATTGGTCGTGTGACTGGTTGCACCAGAATCTATACACTTAGTAAAGAAGTCTCTGTCGTTGGTCGTGTGACTGGTTGCACCAGAATCTATACACTTAGTAAAGAAGTCTCTGTCATTGGTCGTGTGACTGGTTGCACCAGAATCTATACACTTAGTAAAGAAGTCTCTGTCATTGGTCATGTGACTGGTTGCACCAGAATATATACACTTAGTAAAGAAGTCTCTGTCATTGGTCGTGTGACTGGTTGCACCAGAATCTATACACTTAGTAAAGAAGTCTCTGTCGTTGGTCGTGTGACTGGTTGCACCAGAATCTATACACTTAGTAAAGAAGTCTCTGTCATTGGTCGTGTGACTGGTTGCACCAGAATATATACACTTAGTAAAGAAGTCTCTGTCATTGGTCGTGTGACTGGTTGCACCAGAATCTATACACTTAGTAAAGAAGTCTCTGTCATTGGTCATGTGACTGGTTGCACCAGAATATATACACTTAGTAAAGAAGTCTCTGTCATTGGTCGTGTGACTGGTTGCACCAGAATCTATACACTTAGTAAAGAAGTCTCTGTCGTTGGTCGTGTGACTGGTTGCACCAGAATCTATACACTTAGTAAAGAAGTCTCTGTCGTTGGTCGTGTGACTGGTTGCACCAGAATCTATACACTTAGTAAAGAAGTCTCTGTCATTGGTCATGTGACTGGTTGCACCAGAATCTATACACTTAGTAAAGAAGTCTCTGTCGTTGGTCGTGTGACTCGTTGCACCAGAATCTATACACTTAGTAAAGAAGTCTCTGTCATTGGTCGTGTGACTGGTTGCACCAGAATATATACACTTAGTAAAGAAGTCTCTGTCATTGGTCATGTGACTGGTTGCACCAGAATCTATACACTTAGTAAAGAAGTCTCTGTCGTTGGTCGTGTGACTGGTTGCACCAGAATCTATACACTTAGTAAAGAAGTCTCTGTCGTTGGTCGTGTGACTGGTTGCACCAGAATCTATACACTTAGTAAAGAAGTCTCTGTCGTTGGTCGTGTGACTGGTTGCACCAGAATCTATACACTTAGTAAAGAAGTCTCTGTCATTGGTCATGTGACTGGTTGCACCAGAATCTATACACTTAGTAAAGAAGTCTCTGTCGTTGGTCGTGTGACTCGTTGCACCAGAATCTATACACTTAGTAAAGAAGTCTCTGTCATTGGTCATGTGACTGGTTGCACCAGAATCTATACACTTAGTAAAGAAGTCTCTGTCGTTGGTCGTGTGACTCGTTGCACCAGAATCTATACACTTAGTAAAGAAGTCTCTGTCATTGGTCATGTGACTGGTTGCACCAGAATCTATACACTTAGTAAAGAAGTCTCTGTCGTTGGTCGTGTGACTGGTTGCACCAGAATCTATACACTTAGTAAAGAAGTCTCTGTCATTGGTCGTGTGACTGGTTGCACCAGAATCTATACACTTAGTAAAGAAGTCTCTGTCGTTGGTCGTGTGACTGGTTGCACCAGAATATATACACTTAGTAAAGAAGTCTCTGTCGTTGGTCGTGTGACTGGTTGCACCAGAATATATACACTTAGTAAAGAAGTCTCTGTCATTGGTCATGTGACTGGTTGCACCAGAATCTATACACTTAGTAAAGAAGTCTCTGTCATTGGTCGTGTGACTGGTTGCACCAGAATATATACACTTAGTAAAGAAGTCTCTGTCGTTGGTCGTGTGACTGGTTGCACCAGAATATATACACTTAGTAAAGAAGTCTCTGTCATTGGTCATGTGACTGGTTGCACCAGAATCTATACACTTAGTAAAGAAGTCTCTGTCGTTGGTCGTGTGACTGGTTGCACCAGAATCTATACACTTAGTAAAGAAGTCTCTGTCGTTGGTCGTGTGACTGGTTGCACCAGAATCTATACACTTAGTAAAGAAGTCTCTGTCATTGGTCGTGTGACTGGTTGCACCAGAATATATACACTTAGTAAAGAAGTCTCTGTCGTTGGTCGTGTGACTGGTTGCACCAGAATATATACACTTAGTAAAGAAGTCTCTGTCATTGGTCATGTGACTGGTTGCACCAGAATCTATACACTTAGTAAAGAAGTCTCTGTCGTTGGTCGTGTGACTGGTTGCACCAGAATATATACACTTAGTAAAGAAGTCTCTGTCGTTGGTCGTGTGACTGGTTGCACCAGAATCTATACACTTAGTAAAGAAGTCTCTGTCGTTGGTCGTGTGACTGGTTGCACCAGAATCTATACACTTAGTAAAGAAGTCTCTGTCATTGGTCATGTGACTGGTTGCACCAGAATCTATACACTTAGTAAAGAAGTCTCTGTCATTGGTCGTGTGACTGGTTGCACCAGAATATATACACTTAGTAAAGAAGTCTCTGTCGTTGGTCGTGTGACTGGTTGCACCAGAATATATACACTTAGTAAAGAAGTCTCTGTCATTGGTCATGTGACTGGTTGCACCAGAATCTATACACTTAGTAAAGAAGTCTCTGTCATTGGTCATGTGACTGGTTGCACCAGAATATATACACTTAGTAAAGAAGTCTCTGTCGTTGGTCGTGTGACTGGTTGCACCAGAATCTATACACTTAGTAAAGAAGTCTCTGTCATTGGTCGTGTGACTGGTTGCACCAGAATATATACACTTAGTAAAGAAGTCTCTGTCGTTGGTCATGTGACTGGTTGCACCAGAATCTATACACTTAGTAAAGAAGTCTCTGTCGTTGGTCATGTGACTGGTTGCACCAGAATCTATACACTTAGTAAAGAAGTCTCTGTCATTGGTCGTGTGACTGGTTGCACCAGAATCTATACACTTAGTAAAGAAGTCTCTGTCGTTGGTCGTGTGACTGGTTGCACCAGAATATATACACTTAGTAAAGAAGTCTCTGTCGTTGGTCGTGTGACTGGTTGCACCAGAATCTATACACTTAGTAAAGAAGTCTCTGTCATTGGTCATGTGACTGGTTGCACCAGAATCTATACACTTAGTAAAGAAGTCTCTGTCGTTGGTCGTGTGACTGGTTGCACCAGAATCTATACACTTAGTAAAGAAGTCTCTGTCGTTGGTCGTGTGACTGGTTGCACCAGAATCTATACACTTAGTAAAGAAGTCTCTGTCGTTGGTCGTGTGACTGGTTGCACCAGAATCTATACACTTAGTAAAGAAGTCTCTGTCATTGGTCGTGTGACTGGTTGCACCAGAATCTATACACTTAGTAAAGAAGTCTCTGTCATTGGTCATGTGACTGGTTGCACCAGAATATATACACTTAGTAAAGAAGTCTCTGTCATTGGTCGTGTGACTGGTTGCACCAGAATCTATACACTTAGTAAAGAAGTCTCTGTCGTTGGTCGTGTGACTGGTTGCACCAGAATCTATACACTTAGTAAAGAAGTCTCTGTCGTTGGTCGTGTGACTGGTTGCACCAGAATATATACACTTAGTAAAGAAGTCTCTGTCATTGGTCATGTGACTGGTTGCACCAGAATCTATACACTTAGTAAAGAAGTCTCTGTCGTTGGTCGTGTGACTGGTTGCACCAGAATCTATACACTTAGTAAAGAAGTCTCTGTCGTTGGTCGTGTGACTGGTTGCACCAGAATCTATACACTTAGTAAAGAAGTCTCTGTCATTGGTCGTGTGACTGGTTGCACCAGAATCTATACACTTAGTAAAGAAGTCTCTGTCGTTGGTCGTGTGACTGGTTGCACCAGAATCTATACACTTAGTAAAGAAGTCTCTGTCGTTGGTCGTGTGACTGGTTGCACCAGAATCTATACACTTAGTAAAGAAGTCTCTGTCATTGGTCGTGTGACTGGTTGCACCAGAATCTATACACTTAGTAAAGAAGTCTCTGTCATTGGTCATGTGACTGGTTGCACCAGAATATATACACTTAGTAAAGAAGTCTCTGTCGTTGGTCGTGTGACTGGTTGCACCAGAATATATACACTTAGTAAAGAAGTCTCTGTCGTTGGTCGTGTGACTGGTTGCACCAGAATCTATACACTTAGTAAAGAAGTCTCTGTCATTGGTCATGTGACTGGTTGCACCAGAATATATACACTTAGTAAAGAAGTCTCTGTCATTGGTCGTGTGACTGGTTGCAC
>NW_027444420.1:0-23313 GCF_048569485.1 Anomaloglossus baeobatrachus | reverse complement strand
TGTGCACACAGGTGGCCTGTCTGCTGACTGTAATACAGGGGAGTGTGCACACTGGTGGCCTGTCTGCTGACTGTAATACAGGGGAGTGTGCACACTGGTGGCCTGTCTGCTGACTGTAATACAGGGGAGTGTGCACACTGGTGGCCTGTCTGCTGACTGTAATACAGGGGAGTGTGCACACTGGTGGCCTGTCTGCTGACTGTAATACAGGGAGTGTCTGTAATACAGGGGAGTGTGCACACTGGTGGCCTGTCTGCTGACTGTAATACAGGGGGAGTGTGCACACTGGTGGTCTGTCTGCTGACTGTAATACAGGGGGAGTGTGCACACTGGTGGCCTGTCTGCTGACTGTAATACAGGGGAGTGTCTGTAATACAGGGGGAGTGTGCACACTGGTGGCCTGTCTGCTGACTGTAATACAGGGGAGTGTGCACACTGGTGGCCTGTCTGCTGACTGTAATACAGGGGAGTGTGCACACTGGTGGCCTGTCTGCTGACTGTAATACAGGGGAGTGTGCACACTGGTGGCCTGTCTGCTGACTGTAATACAGGGGAGTGTGCACACTGGTGGCCTGTCTGCTGACTGTAATACAGGGGAGTGTGCACACTGGTGCCCTGTCTGCTGACTGTAATACAGGGGAGTGTCTGTAATACAGGGGAGTGTGCACACTGGTGGCCTGTCTGCTGACTGTAATACAGGGGAGTGTGCACACTGGTGGCCTGTCTGCTGACTGTAATACAGGGGAGTGTGCACACTGGTGGCCTGTCTGCTGACTGTAATACAGGGGGAGTGTGCACACTGGTGGCCTGTCTGCTGACTGTAATACAGGGGAGTGTCTGTAATACAGGGGGAGTGTGCACACTGGTGGCCTGTCTGCTGACTGTAATACAGGGGAGTGTGCACACTGGTGGCCTGTCTGCTGACTGTAATACAGGGGAGTGTGCACACTGGTGGCCTGTCTGCTGACTGTCATACAGGGGAGTGTCTGTAATACAGGGGAGTGTGCACACTGGTGCCCTGTCTGCTGACTGTAATACAGGGGAGTGTCTGTAATACAGGGGAGTGTGCACACTGGTGCCCTGTCTGCTGACTGTAATACAGGGGAGTGTCTGTAATACAGGGGAGTGTGCACACTGGTGGCCTGTCTGCTGACTGTAATACAGGGGAGTGTCTGTAATACAGGGGAGTGTGCACACTGGTGCCCTGTCTGCTGACTGTAATACAGGGGAGTGTCTGTAATACAGGGGAGTGTGCACACTGGTGCCCTGTCTGCTGACTGTAATACAGGGGAGTGTCTGTAATACAGGGGAGTGTGCACACTGGTGCCCTGTCTGCTGACTGTAATACAGGGGAGTGTCTGTAATACAGGGGAGTGTGCACACTGGTGCCCTGTCTGCTGACTGTAATACAGGGGAGTGTCTGTAATACAGGGGAGTGTGCACACTGGTGGCCTGTCTGCTGACTGTAATACAGGGGAGTGTCTGTAATACAGGGGAGTGTGCACACTGGTGCCCTGTCTGCTGACTGTAATACAGGGGAGTGTCTGTAATACAGGGGAGTGTGCACACTGGTGCCCTGTCTGCTGACTGTAATACAGGGGAGTGTCTGTAATACAGGGGAGTCGTGCACACTGGTGCCCTGTCTGCTGACTGTAATACAGGGGAGTGTCTGTAAAAGGGGAGTGTGCACACTGGTGCCCTGTCTGCTGACTGTAATACAGGGGAGTGTCTGTAATACAGGGGAGTGTGCACACTGGTGGCCTGTCTGCTGACTGTAATACAGGGGAGTGTCTGTAATACAGGGGGAGTGTGCACACTGGTGGCCTGTCTGCTGACTGTAATACAGGGGAGTGTGCACACTGGTGGCCTGTCTGCTGACTGTAATACAGGGGAGTGTGCACACTGGTGGCCTGTCTGCTGACTGTAATACAGGGGGAGTGTGCACACTGGTGGCCTGTCTGCTGACTGTAATACAGGGGAGTGTGCACACTGGTGGCCTGTCTGCTGACTGTAATACAGGGGAGTGTCTGTAATACAGGGGAGTGTGCACACTGGTGGCCTGTCTGCTGACTGTAATACAGGGGGAGTGTGCACACTGGTGGTCTGTCTGCTGACTGTAATACAGGGGGAGTGTGCACACTGGTGGCCTGTCTGCTGACTGTAATACAGGGGAGTGTCTGTAATACAGGGGGAGTGTGCACACTGGTGGCCTGTCTGCTGACTGTAATACAGGGGAGTGTGCACACTGGTGGCCTGTCTGCTGACTGTAATACAGGGGAGTGTGCACACTGGTGGCCTGTCTGCTGACTGTAATACAGGGGAGTGTGCACACTGGTGGCCTGTCTGCTGACTGTAATACAGGGGAGTGTGCACACTGGTGCCCTGTCTGCTGACTGTAATACAGGGGAGTGTCCTGTAATACAGGGGAGTGTGCACACTGGTGGCCTGTCTGCTGACTGTAATACAGGGGAGTGTGCACACTGGTGGCCTGTCTGCTGACTGTAATACAGGGGAGTGTGCACACTGGTGGCCTGTCTGCTGACTGTAATACAGGGGGAGTGTGCACACTGGTGGTCTGTCTGCTGACTGTAATACAGGGGGAGTGTGCACACTGGTGGCCTGTCTGCTGACTGTAATACAGGGGAGTGTCTGTAATACAGGGGGAGTGTGCACACTGGTGGCCTGTCTGCAGACTGTAATACAGGGGAGTGTGCACACTGGTGGCCTGTCTGCTGACTGTAATACAGGGGAGTGTGCACACTGGTGGCCTGTCTGCTGACTGTCATACAGGGGAGTGTCTGTAATACAGGGGAGTGTGCACACTGGTGCCCTGTCTGCTGACTGTAATACAGGGGAGTGTCTGTAATACAGGGGAGTGTGCACACTGGTGCCCTGTCTGCTGACTGTAATACAGGGGAGTGTCTGTAATACAGGGGAGTGTGCACACTGGTGGCCTGTCTGCTGACTGTAATACAGGGGAGTGTCTGTAATACAGGGGAGTGTGCACACTGGTGCCCTGTCTGCTGACTGTAATACAGGGGAGTGTCTGTAATACAGGGGAGTGTGCACACTGGTGCCCTGTCTCTGACTGTAATACAGGGGAGTGTCTGTAATACAGGGGAGTGTGCACACTGGTGCCCTGTCTGCTGACTGTAATACAGGGGAGTGTCTGTAATACAGGGGAGTGTGCACACTGGTGCCCTGTCTGCTGACTGTAATACAGGGGAGTGTCTGTAATACAGGGGAGTGTGCACACTGGTGGCCCTGTCTGCTGACTGTAATACAGGGGAGTGTCTGTAATACAGGGGAGTGTGCACACTGGTGCCCTGTCTGCTGACTGTAATACAGGGGAGTGTCTGTAATACAGGGGAGTGTGCACACTGGTGCCCTGTCTGCTGACTGTAATACAGGGGAGTGTCTGTAATACAGGGGAGTGTGCACACTGGTGCCCTGTCTGCTGACTGTAATACAGGGGAGTGTCTGTAATACAGGGGAGTGTGCACACTGGTGCCCTGTCTGCTGACTGTAATACAGGGGAGTGTCTGTAATACAGGGGAGTGTGCACACTGGTGGCCTGTCTGCTGACTGTAATACAGGGGAGTGTGCACACTGGTGGCCTGTCTGCTGACTGTAATACAGGGGAGTGTGCACACTGGTGGCCTGTCTGCTGACTGTAATACAGGGGAGTGTGCACACTGGTGGCCTGTCTGCTGACTGTAATACAGGGGAGTGTCTGTAATACAGGGGAGTGTGCACACTGGTGCCCTGTCTGCTGACTGTAATACAGGGGAGTGTCTGTAATACAGGGGAGTGTGCACACTGGTGGCCTGTCTGCTGACTGTAATACAGGGGAGTGTGCACACTGGTGGCCTGTCTGCTGACTGTAATACAGGGGAGTGTGCACACTGGTGGCCTGTCTGCTGACTGTAATACAGGGGAGTGTGCACACTGGTGGCCTGTCTGCTGACTGTAATACAGGGGGAGTGTGCACACTGGGACTGTAATACAGGGGAGTGTCTGTAATACAGGGGAGTGTGCACACTGGTGGCCTGTCTGCTGACTGTAATACAGGGGAGTGTGCACACTGGTGGCCTGTCTGCTGACTGTAATACAGGGGAGTGTGCACACTGGTGGCCTGTCTGCTGACTGTAATACAGGGAGGTCTGTAAGGGAGTGTGCACACTGGTGGCCTGTCTGCTGACTGTAATACAGGGGGAGTGTGCACACTGGTGGCCTGTCTGCTGACTGTAATACAGGGGAGTGTGCACACTGGTGGCCTGTCTGCTGACTGTAATACAGGGGAGTGTCTGTAATACAGGGGAGTGTGCACACTGGTGCCCTGTCTGCTGACTGTAATACAGGGGGGAAGGTGTGCACACTGGTGGTCTGTCTGCTGACTGTAATACAGGGGGAGTGTGCACACTGGTGGCCTGTCTGCTGACTGTAATACAGGGGAGTGTCTGTAATACAGGGGGAGTGTGCACACTGGTGGCCTGTCTGCTGACTGTAATACAGGGGAGTGTGCACACTGGTGGCCTGTCTGCTGACTGTAATACAGGGGAGTGTGCACACTGGTGGCCTGTCTGCTGACTGTAATACAGGGGAGTGTGCACACTGGTGGCCTGTCTGCTGACTGTAATACAGGGGAGTGTGCACACTGGTGCCCTGTCTGCTGACTGTAATACAGGGGAGTGTCTGTAATACAGGGGAGTGTGCACACTGGTGGCCTGTCTGCTGACTGTAATACAGGGGAGTGTGCACACTGGTGGCCTGTCTGCTGACTGTAATACAGGGGAGTGTGCACACTGGTGGCCTGTCTGCTGACTGTAATACAGGGGGAGTGTGCACACTGGTGGTCTGTCTGCTGACTGTAATACAGGGGGAGTGTGCACACTGGTGGCCTGTCTGCTGACTGTAATACAGGGGAGTGTCTGTAATACAGGGGGAGTGTGCACACTGGTGGCCTGTCTGCTGACTGTAATACAGGGGAGTGTGCACACTGGTGGCCTGTCTGCTGACTGTAATACAGGGGAGTGTGCACACTGGTGGCCTGTCTGCTGACTGTAATACAGGGGAGTGTCTGTAATACAGGGGAGTGTGCACACTGGTGCCCTGTCTGCTGACTGTAATACAGGGGAGTGTCTGTAATACAGGGGAGTGTGCACACTGGTGCCCTGTCTGCTGACTGTAATACAGGGGAGTGTCTGTAATACAGGGGAGTGTGCACACTGGTGGCCTGTCTGCTGACTGTAATACAGGGGAGTGTCTGTAATACAGGGGAGTGTGCACACTGGTGCCCTGTCTGCTGACTGTAATACAGGGGAGTGTCTGTAATACAGGGGAGTGTGCACACTGGTGCCCTGTCTGCTGACTGTAATACAGGGGAGTGTCTGTAATACAGGGGAGTGTGCACACTGGTGGCCCTGTCTGCTGACTGTAATACAGGGGAGTGTCTGTAATACAGGGGAGTGTGCACACTGGTGCCCTGTCTGCTGACTGTAATACAGGGGAGTGTCTGTAATACAGGGGAGTGTGCACACTGGTGGCCTGTCTGCTGACTGTAATACAGGGGAGTGTCTGTAATACAGGGGAGTGTGCACACTGGTGCCCTGTCTGCTGACTGTAATACAGGGGAGTGTCTGTAATACAGGGGAGTGTGCACACTGGTGCCCTGTCTGCTGACTGTAATACAGGGGAGTGTCTGTAATACAGGGGAGTGTGCACACTGGTGCCCTGTCTGCTGACTGTAATACAGGGGAGTGTCTGTAATACAGGGGAGTGTGCACACTGGTGCCCTGTCTGCTGACTGTAATACAGGGGAGTGTCTGTAATACAGGGGAGTGTGCACACTGGTGGCCTGTCTGCTGACTGTAATACAGGGGAGTGTGCACACTGGTGGCCTGTCTGCTGACTGTAATACAGGGGAGTGTGCACACTGGTGGCCTGTCTGCTGACTGTAATACAGGGGAGTGTGCACACTGGTGGCCTGTCTGCTGACTGTAATACAGGGGGAGTGTGCACACTGGTGCCCTGTCTGCTGACTGTAATACAGGGGAGTGTCTGTAATACAGGGGAGTGTGCACACTGGTGGCCTGTCTGCTGACTGTAATACAGGGGAGTGTGCACACTGGTGGCCTGTCTGCTGACTGTAATACAGGGGAGTGTGCACACTGGTGGCCTGTCTGCTGACTGTAATACAGGGGGAGTGTGCACAATGGTGGTCTGTCTGCTGACTGTAATACAGGGGGAGTGTGCACACTGGTGGCCTGTCTGCTGACTGTAATACAGGGGAGTGTCTGTAATACAGGGGGAGTGTGCACACTGGTGGCCTGTCTGCTGACTGTAATACAGGGGAGTGTGCACACTGGTGGCCTGTCTGCTGACTGTAATACAGGGGAGTGTGCACACTGGTGGCCTGTCTGCTGACTGTCATACAGGGGAGTGTCTGTAATACAGGGGAGTGTGCACACTGGTGCCCTGTCTGCTGACTGTAATACAGGGGAGTGTCTGTAATACAGGGGAGTGTGCACACTGGTGCCCTGTCTGCTGACTGTAATACAGGGGAGTGTCTGTAATACAGGGGAGTGTGCACACTGGTGGCCTGTCTGCTGACTGTAATACAGGGGAGTGTCTGTAATACAGGGGAGTGTGCACACTGGTGCCCTGTCTGCTGACTGTAATACAGGGGAGTGTCTGTAATACAGGGGAGTGTGCACACTGGTGCCCTGTCTGCTGACTGTAATACAGGGGAGTGTCTGTAATACAGGGGAGTGTGCACACTGGTGCCCTGTCTGCTGACTGTAATACAGGGGAGTGTCTGTAATACAGGGGAGTGTGCACACTGGTGCCCTGTCTGCTGACTGTAATACAGGGGAGTGTCTGTAATACAGGGGAGTGTGCACACTGGTGGCCTGTCTGCTGACTGTAATACAGGGGAGTGTCTGTAATACAGGGGAGTGTGCACACTGGTGCCCTGTCTGCTGACTGTAATACAGGGGAGTGTCTGTAATACAGGGGAGTGTGCACACTGGTGCCCTGTCTGCTGACTGTAATACAGGGGAGTGTCTGTAATACAGGGGAGTGTGCACACTGGTGCCCTGTCTGCTGACTGTAATACAGGGGAGTGTCTGTAAAAGGGGAGTGTGCACACTGGTGCCCTGTCTGCTGACTGTAATACAGGGGAGTGTCTGTAATACAGGGGAGTGTGCACACTGGTGGCCTGTCTGCTGACTGTAATACAGGGGAGTGTGCACACTGGTGGCCTGTCTGCTGACTAATACAGGGGAGTGTGCACACTGGTGGCCTGTCTGCTGACTGTAATACAGGGGGAGTGTGCACACTGGTGGCCTGTCTGCTGACTGTAATACAGGGGGAGTGTGCACACTGGTGGCCTGTCTGCTGACTGTAATACAGGGGGAGTGTGCACACTGGTGGCCTGTCTGCTGACTGTAATACAGGGGAGTGTCTGTAATACAGGGGAGTGTGCACACTGGTGGCCTGTCTGCTGACTGTAATACAGGGGAGTGTCTGTAATACAGGGGAGTGTGCACACTGGTGGCCTGTCTGCTGACTGTAATACAGGGGAGTGTCTGTAATACAGGGGAGTGTGCACACTGGTGGCCTGTCTGCTGACTGTAATACAGGGGAGTGTCTGTAATACAGGGGAGTGTGCACACTGGTGGCCTGTCTGCTGACTGTAATACAGGGGAGTGTCTGTAATACAGGGGAGTGTGCACACTGGTGCCCTGTCTGCTGACTGTAATACAGGGGAGTGTCTGTAATACAGGGGAGTGTGCACACTGGTGGCCTGTCTGCTGACTGTAATACAGGGGAGTGTGCACACTGGTGGCCTGTCTGCTGACTGTAATACAGGGGGAGTGTGCACACTGGTGGCCTGTCTGCTGACTGTAATACAGGGGGAGTGTGCACACTGGTGGCCTGTCTGCTGACTGTAATACAGGGGGAGTGTGCACACTGGTGACCTGTCTGCTGACTAATACAGGGGAGTGTGCACACTGGTGGCCTGTCTGCTGACTGTAATACAGGGGGAGTGTGCACACTGGTGGCCTGTCTGCTGACTGTAATACAGGGGGAGTGTGCACACTGGTGGCCTGTCTGCTGACTGTAATACAGGGGGAGTGTGCACACTGGTGGCCTGTCTGCTGACTGTAATACAGGGGAGTGTGCACACTGGTGGCCTGTCTGCTGACTGTAATACAGGGGAGTGTCTGTAATACAGGGGGAGTGTGCACACTGGTGGCCTGTCTGCTGACTGTAATACAGGGGGAGTGTGCACACTGGTGGCCTGTCTGCTGACTGTAATACAGGGGAGTGTCTGTAATACAGAGGGAGTGTGCACACTGGTGCCCTGTCTGCTGACTGTAAAACAGGGGAGTGTCTGTAATACAGGGGAGTGTGCACACTGGTGCCCTGTCTGCTGACTGTAATACAGGGGAGTGTCTGTAATACAGGGGAGTGTGCACACTGGTGGCCTGTCTGCTGACTGTAATACAGGGGAGTGTCTGTAATACAGGGGAGTGTGCACACTGGTGGCCTGTCTGCTGACTGTAATACAGGGGAGTGTCTGTAATACAGGGGAGTGTGCACACTGGTGCCCTGTCTGCTGACTGTAATACAGGGGAGTGTCTGTAATACAGGGGAGTGTGCACACTGGTGGCCTGTCTGCTGACTGTAAGACAGGGGAGTGTGCACACTGGTGGCCTGTCTGCTGACTAATACAGGGGAGTGTGCACACTGGTGGCCTGTCTGCTGACTGTAATACAGGGGGAGTGTGCACACTGGTGGCCTGTCTGCTGACTGTAATACAGGGGGAGTGTGCACACTGGTGGCCTGTCTGCTGACTGTAATACAGGGGAGTGTGCACACTGGTGGCCTGTCTGCTGACTGTAATACAGGGGAGTGTCTGTAATACAGGGGAGTGTGCACACTGGTGCCCTGTCTGCTGACTGTAATACAGGGGAGTGTGCACACTGGTGGCCTGTCTGCTGACTGTAATACCAGGGGAGTGTGCACACTGGTGGCCTGTCTGCTGACTGTAATACAGGGGAGTGTGCACACTGGTGGCCTGTCTGCTGACTGTAATACAGGGGGAGTGTGCACACTGGTGACCTGTCTGCTGATTGTAATACAGGGGGAGTGTGCACACTGGTGGCCTGTCTGCTGACTGTAATACAGGGGGAGTGTGCACACTGGTGGCCTGTCTGCTGACTGTAATACAGGGGGAGTGTGCACACTGGTGGCCTGTCTGCTGACTGTAATACAGGGGGAGTGTGCACACTGGTGGCCTGTCTGCTGACTGTAATACAGGGGAGTGTCTGTAATACAGGGGAGTGTGCACACTGGTGCCCTGTCTGCTGACTGTAATACAGGGGAGTGTCTGTAATACAGGGGAGTGTGCACACTGGTGCCCTGTCTGCTGACTGTAATACAGGGGAGTGTCTGTAATACAGGGGAGTGTGCACACTGGTGCCCTGTCTGCTGACTGTAATACAGGGGAGTGTCTGTAATACAGGGGAGTGTGCACACTGGTGCCCTGTCTGCTGACTGTAATACAGGGGAGTGTCTGTAATACAGGGGAGTGTGCACAATGGTGCCCTGTCTGCTGACTGTAATACAGGGGAGTGTCTGTAATACAGCGGAGTGTGCACACTGGTGCCCTGTCTGCTGACTGTAATACAGGGGAGTGTCTGTAATACAGGGGAGTGTGCACACTGGTGGCCTGTCTGCTGACTGTAATACAGGGGAGTGTGCACACTGGTGGCCTGTCTGCTGACTAATACAGGGGAGTGTGCACACTGGTGGCCTGTCTGCTGACTGTAATACAGGGGGAGTGTGCACACTGGTGGCCTGTCTGCTGACTGTAATACAGGGGGAGTGTGCACACTGGTGGCCTGTCTGCTGACTGTAATACAGGGGAGTGTGCACACTGGTGGCCTGTCTGCTGACTGTAATACAGGGGAGTGTCTGTAATACAGGGGAGTGTGCACACTGGTGGCCTGTCTGCTGACTGTAATACAGGGGAGTGTCTGTAATACAGGGGAGTGTGCACACTGGTGGCCTGTCTGCTGACTGTAATACAGGGGAGTGTCTGTAATACAGGGGAGTGTGCACACTGGTGGCCTGTCTGCTGACTGTAATACAGGGGAGTGTCTGTAATACAGGGGAGTGTGCACACTGGTGCCCTGTCTGCTGACTGTAATACAGGGGAGTGTCTGTAATACAGGGGAGTGTGCACACTGGTGGCCTGTCTGCTGACTGTAATACAGGGGAGTGTGCACACTGGTGGCCTGTCTGCTGACTAATACAGGGGAGTGTGCACACTGGTGGCCTGTCTGCTGACTGTAATACAGGGGGAGTGTGCACACTGGTGGCCTGTCTGCTGACTGTAATACAGGGGGAGTGTGCACACTGGTGGCCTGTCTGCTGACTGTAATACAGGGGAGTGTGCACACTGGTGGCCTGTCTGCTGACTGTAATACAGGGGAGTGTCTGTAATACAGGGGGAGTGTGCACACTGGTGGCCTGTCTGCTGACTGTAATACAGGGGGAGTGTGCACACTGGTGGCCTGTCTGCTGACTGTAATACAGGGGAGTGTGCACACTGGTGGCCTGTCTGCTGACTGTAATACAGGGGAGTGTCTGTAATACAGGGGAGTGTGCACACTGGTGCCCTGTCTGCTGACTGTAATACAGGGGAGTGTCTGTAATATAGGGGAGTGTGCACACTGGTGCCCTGTCTGCTGACTGTAATACAGGGGAGTGTCTGTAATACAGGGGAGTGTGCACACTGGTGGCCTGTCTGCTGACTGTAATACAGGGGAGTGTCTGTAATACAGGGGAGTGTGCACACTGGTGGCCTGTCTGCTGACTGTAATACAGGGGAGTGTCTGTAATACAGGAGAGTGTGCACACTGGTGCCCTGTCTGCTGACTGTAATACAGGGGAGTGTCTGTAATACAGGGGAGTGTGCACACTGGTGGCCTGTCTGCTGACTGTAATACAGGGGAGTGTGCACACTGGTGGCCTGTCTGCTGACTAATACAGGGGGAGTGTGCACACTGGTGGCCTGTCTACTGACTGTAATACAGGGGGAGTGTGCACACTGGTGGCCTGTCTGCTGACTGTAATACAGGGGGAGTGTGCACACTGGCGGCCTGTCTGCTTCTGTAATACAGGGGAGTGTGCACACTGGTGGCCTGTCTGCTGACTGTAATACAGGGGAGTGTCTGTAATACAGGGGAGTGTGCACACTGGTGGCCTGTCTGCTGACTGTAATACAGGGGAGTGTCTGTAATACAGGGGAGTGTGCACACTGGTGCCCTGTCTGCTGACTGTAATACAGGGGAGTGTCTGTAATACAGGGGAGTGTGCACACTGGTGGCCTGTCTGCTGACTGTAATACAGGGGAGTGTCTGTAATACAGGGGAGTGTGCACACTGGTGGCCTGTCTGCTGACTGTAATACAGGGGAGTATGCACACTGGTGACCTGTCTGCTGACTAATACAGGGGAGTGTGCACACTGGTGGCCTGTCTGCTGACTGTAATACAGGGGGAGTGTGCACACTGGTGGCCTGTCTGCTGACTGTAATACAGGGGGAGTGTGCACACTGGTGGCCTGTCTGCTGACTGTAATACAGGGGAGTGTGCACACTGGTGGCCTGTCTGCTGACTGTAATACAGGGGAGTGTCTGTAATACAGGGGGAGTGTGCACACTGGTGGCCTGTCTGCTGACTGTAATACAGGGGGAGTGTGCACACTGGTGGACTGTCTGCTGACTGTAATACAGGGGGAGTGTGCACACTGGTGGCCTGTCTGCTGACTGTAATACAGGGGAGTGTGCACACTGGTGGCCTGTCTGCTGACTGTAATACAGGGGAGTGTGCACACTGGTGGCCTGTCTGCTGACTGTAATACAGGGGAGTGTGCACACTGGTGGCCTGTCTGCTGACTGTAATACAGGGGGAGTGTGCACACTGGTGGCCTGTCTGCTGACTGTAATACAGGGGGGGAGTATGCACACTGGTGGCCTGTCTGCTGACTGTAATACAGGGGAGTGTGCACACTGGTGGCCTGTCTGCTGACTGTAATACAGGGGGAGTGTGCACACTGGTGGTCTGTCTGCTGACTGTAATACAGGGGGAGTGTGCACACTGGTGGTCTGTCTGCTGACTGTAATACCAGGGAGTGTGCACACTGGTGGCCTGTCTGCTGACTGTAATACAGGGGAGTGTGCACACTGGTGGCCTGTCTGCTGACTGTAATACAGGGGAGTGTCTGTAATACAGGGGAGTGTGCACACTGGTGGCCTGTCTGCTGACTGTAATACAGGGGGAGTGTGCACACTGGTGACCTGTCTGCTGATTGTAATACAGGGGGAGTGTGCACACTGGTGGCCTGTCTGCTGACTGTAATACAGGGGGAGTGTGCACACTGGTGGCCTGTCTGCTGACTGTAATACAGGGGGAGTGTGCACACTGGTGGCCTGTCTGCTGACTGTAATACAGGGGGAGTGTGCACACTGGTGGCCTGTCTGCTGACTGTAATACAGGGGGAGTGTGCACACTGGTGGCCTGTCTGCTGACTGTAATACAGGGGGAGTGTGCACACTGGTGGCATTTCTGCTGACTGTAATACAGGGGGAGTGTGCACAGTGGTGCCCTGTCTGCTGACTGTAATACAGGGGAGTGTCTGTAATACAGGGGAGTGTGCACACTGGTGGCCTGTCTGCTGACTGTAATACAGGGGAGTGTCTGTAATACAGGGGAGTGTGCACACTGGTGGCCTGTCTGCTGACTGTAATACAGGGGAGTGTGCACACTGGTGGCCTGTCTGCTGACTGTAATACAGGGGAGTGTGCACACTGGTGCCCTGTCTGCTGACTGTAATACAGGGGAGTGTCTGTAATACAGGGGAGTGTGCACACTGGTGGCCTGTCTGCTGACTGTAATACAGGGGAGTGTGCACACTGGTGGCCTGTCTGCTGACTGTAATACAGGGGAGTGTGCACACTGGTGCCCTGTCTGCTGACTGTAATACAGGGGAGTGTCTGTAATACAGGGGAGTGTGCACACTGGTGGCCTATCTGCTGACTGTAATACAGGGGAAGTGTGCACACTGGTGGCCTGTCTGCTGACTGTAATACAGGGGAGTGTGCACACTGGTGGCCTGTCTGCTTACTGTAATACAGGGGGAGTGTGCACACTGGTGGCCTGTCTGCTGACTGTAATACAGGGGGAGTGTGCACACTGGTGGTCTGTCTGCTGACTGTAATACAGGGGGAGTGTGCACAATGGTGCCCTGTCTGCTGACTGTAATACAGGGGAGTGTCTGTAATACAGGGGAGTGTGCACACTGGTGCCCTGTCTGCTGACTGTAATACAGGGGAGTGTCTGTAATACAGGGGAGTGTGCACACTGGTGGCCTGTCTGCTGACTGTAATACAGGGGAGTGTGCACACTGGTGGCCTGTCTGCTGAGTGTAATACAGGGGAGTGTGCACACTGGTGGCCTGTCTGCTGACTGTCATACAGGGGAGTGTCTGTAATACAGGGGAGTGTGCACACTGGTGCCCTGTCTGCTGACTGTAATACAGGGGAGTGTCTGTAATACAGGGGAGTGTGCACACTGGTGCCCTGTCTGCTGACTGTAATACAGGGGAGTGTCTGTAATACAGGGGAGTGTGCACACTGGTGCCCTGTCTGCTGACTGTAATACAGGGGAGTGTCTGTAATACAGGGGAGTGTGCACACTGGTGGCCTGTCTGCTGACTGTAATACAGGGGAGTGTCTGTAATACAGGGGAGTGTGCACACTGGTGCCCTGTCTGCTGACTGTAATACAGGGGAGTGTCTGTAATACAGGGGAGTGTGCACACTGGTGCCCTGTCTGCTGACTGTAATACAGGGGAGTGTCTGTAATACAGGGGAGTGTGCACACTGGTGCCCTGTCTGCTGACTGTAATACAGGGGAGTGTCTGTAATACAGGGGAGTGTGCACACTGGTGGCCTGTCTGCTGACTGTAATACAGGGGAGTGTGCACACTGGTGGCCTGTCTGCTGACTAATACAGGGGAGTGTGCACACTGGTGGCCTGTCTGCTGACTGTAATACAGGGGGAGTGTGCACACTGGTGGCCTGTCTGCTGACTGTAATACAGGGGGAGTGTGCACACTGGTGGCCTGTCTGCTGACTGTAATACAGGGGGAGTGTGCACACTGGTGGCCTGTCTGCTGACTGTAATACAGGGGGAGTGTGCACACTGGTGGCCTGTCTGCTGACTGTAATACAGGGGAGTGTGCACACTGGTGGCCTGTCTGCTGACTGTAATACAGGGGAGTGTCTGTAATACAGGGGAGTGTGCACACTGGTGGCCTGTCTGCTGACTGTAATACAGGGGAGTGTCTGTAATACAGGGGAGTGTGCACACTGGTGGCCTGTCTGCTGACTGTAATACAGGGGAGTGTCTGTAATACAGGGGAGTGTGCACACTGGTGGCCTGTCTGCTGACTGTAATACAGGGGAGTGTCTGTAATACAGAGGAGTGTGCACACTGGTGGCCTGTCTGCTGACTGTAATACAGGGGAGTGTCTGTAATACAGGGGAGTGTGCACACTGGTGCCCTGTCTGCTGACTGTAATACAGGGGAGTGTCTGTAATACAGGGGAGTGTGCACACTGGTGGCCTGTCTGCTGACTGTAATACAGGGGAGTGTGCACACTGGTGACCTGTCTGCTGACTAATACAGGGGAGTGTCTGTAATACAGGGGAGTGTGCACACTGGTGGCCTGTCTGCTGACTGTAATACAGGGGAGTGTCTGTAATACAGGGGAGTGTGCACACTGGTGGCCTGTCTGCTGACTGTAATACAGGGGAGTGTCTGTAATACAGGGGAGTGTGCACACTGGTGCCCTGTCTGCTGACTGTAATACAGGGGAGTGTCTGTAATACAGGGGAGTGTGCACACTGGTGCCCTGTCTGCTGACTGTAATACAGGGGAGTGTCTGTAATACAGGGGAGTGTGCACACTGGTGCCCTGTCTGCTGACTGTAATACAGGGGAGTGTGCACACTGGTGGCCTGTCTGCTGACTAATACAGGGGAGTGTGCACACTGGTGGCCTGTCTGCTGACTGTAATACAGGGGGAGTGTGCACACTGGTGGCCTGTCTGCTGACTGTAATACAGGGGAGTGTGCACACTGGTGGCCTGTCTGCTGACTGTAATACAGGGGAGTGTGCACACTGGTGGCCTGTCTGCTGACTGTAATACAGGGGAGTGTCTGTAATACAGGGGAGTGTGCACACTGGTGCCCTGTCTGCTGACTGTAATACAGGGGAGTGTCTGTAATACAGGGGAGTGTGCACACTGGTGGCCTGTCTGCTGACTGTAATACAGGGGAGTGTGCACACTGGTGGCCTGTCTGCTGACTGTAATACAGGGGAGTGTGCACACTGGTGGCCTGTCTGCTGACTGTAATACAGGGGAGTGTGCACAATGGTGGTCTGTCTGCTGACTGTAATACAGGGGGAGTGTGCACACTGGTGGCCTGTCTGCTGACTGTAATACAGGGGAGTGTCTGTAATACAGGGGGAGTGTGCACACTGGTGGCCTGTCTGCTGACTGTAATACAGGGGAGTGTGCACACTGGTGGCCTGTCTGCTGACTGTAATACAGGGGAGTGTGCACACTGGTGGCCTGTCTGCTGACTGTAATACAGGGGAGTGTGCACACTGGTGGCCTGTCTGCTGACTGTAATACAGGGGGAGTGTGCACACTGGTGGCCTGTCTGCTGACTGTAATACAGGGGAGTGTGCACACTGGTGGCCTGTCTGCTGACTGTAATACAGGGGAGTGTCTGTAATACAGGGGGAGTGTGCACACTGGTGGCCTGTCTGCTGACTGTAATACAGGGGGAGTGTGCACACTGGTGGCCTGTCTGCTGACTGTAATACAGGGGGAGTGTGCACACTGGTGGCCTGTCTGCTGACTGTAATACAGGGGAGTGTCTGTAATACAGGGGGAGTGTGCACACTGGTGGCCTGTCTGCTGACTGTAATACAGGGGAGTGTTGCACACTGGTGGCCTGTCTGCTGACTGTAATACAGGGGAGTGTGCACACTGGTGGCCTGTCTGCTGACTGTAATACAGGGGAGTGTGCACACTGGTGGCCTGTCTGCTGACTGTAATACAGGGGAGTGTGCACACTGGTGCCCTGTCTGCTGACTGTAATACAGGGGAGTGTCTGTAATACAGGGGAGTGTGCACACTGGTGGCCTGTCTGCTGACTGTAATACAGGGGAGTGTGCACACTGGTGGCCTGTCTGCTGACTGTAATACAGGGGAGTGTGCACACTGGTGGCCTGTCTGCTGACTGTAATACAGGGGGAGTGTGCACACTGGTGGTCTGTCTGCTGACTGTAATACAGGGGGAGTGTGCACACTGGTGGCCCTGTCTGCTGACTGTAATACAGGGGAGTGTCTGTAATACAGGGGGAGTGTGCACACTGGTGGCCCTGTCTGCTGACTGTAATACAGGGGAGTGTGCACACTGGTGGCCTGTCTGCTGACTGTAATACAGGGGAGTGTGCACACTGGTGGCCTGTCTGCTGACTGTAATACAGGGGAGTGTCTGTAATACAGGGGAGTGTGCACACTGGTGCCCTGTCTGCTGACTGTAATACAGGGGAGTGTCTGTAATACAGGGGAGTGTGCACACTGGTGGCCTGTCTGCTGACTGTAATACAGGGGAGTGTCTGTAATACAGGGGAGTGTGCACACTGGTGGCCTGTCTGCTGACTGTAATACAGGGGAGTGTCTGTAATACAGGGGAGTGTGCACACTGGTGGCCTGTCTGCTGACTGTAATACAGGGGAGTGTCTGTAATACAGGGGAGTGTGCACACTGGTGCCTGTCTGCTGACTGTAATACAGGGGGAGTGTCTGTAATACAGGGGAGTGTGCACACTGGTGGCCTGTCTGCTGACTGTAATACAGGGGAGTGTCTGTAATACAGGGGAGTGTGCACACTGGTGCCCTGTCTGCTGACTGTAATACAGGGGAGTGTCTGTAATACAGGGGAGTGTGCACACTGGTGGCCTGTCTGCTGACTGTAATACAGGGGAGTGTCTGTAATACAGGGGAGTGTGCACACTGGTGCCCTGTCTGCTGACTGTAATACAGGGGAGTGTCTGTTAATACAGGGGAGTGTGCACACTGGTGCCCTGTCTGCTGACTGTAATACAGGGGAGTGTCTGTAATACAGGGGAGTGTGCACACTGGTGGCCTGTCTGCTGACTGTAATACAGGGGAGTGTCTGTAATACAGGGGAGTGTGCACACTGGTGCCCTGTCTGCTGACTGTAATACAGGGGAGTGTCTGTAATACAGGGGAGTGTGCACACTGGTGGCCTGTCTGCTGACTGTAATACAGGGGAGTGTGCACACTGGTGGCCCTGTCTGCTGACTGTAATACAGGGGAGTGTGCACACTGGTGGCCTGTCTGCTGACTGTAATACAGGGGAGTGTGCACACTGGTGGCCTGTCTGCTGACTGTAATACAGGGGAGTGTGCACACTGGTGCCCTGTCTGCTGACTGTAATACAGGGGAGTGTCTGTAATACAGGGGAGTGTGCACACTGGTGGCCTGTCTGCTGACTGTAATACAGGGGAGTGTGCACACTGGTGGCCTGTCTGCTGACTGTAATACAGGGGAGTGTGCACACTGGTGGCCTGTCTGCTGACTGTAATACAGGGGGAGTGTGCACACTGGTGGCCTGTCTGCTGACTGTAATACAGGGGGAGTGTGCACACTGGTGGCCTGTCTGCTGACTGTAATACAGGGGAGTGTCTGTAATACAGGGGGAGTGTGCACACTGGTGGCCTGTCTGCTGACTGTAATACAGGGGAGTGTGCACACTGGTGGCCTGTCTGCTGACTGTAATACAGGGGAGTGTGCACACTGGTGGCCTGTCTGCTGACTGTAATACAGGGGAGTGTCTGTAATACAGGGGAGTGTGCACACTGGTGCCTGTCTGCTGACTGTAATACAGGGGAGTGTCTGTAATACAGGGGAGTGTGCACACTGGTGGCCCTGTCTGCTGACTGTAATACAGGGGAGTGTCTGTAATACAGGGGAGTGTGCACACTGGTGGCCTGTCTGCTGACTGTAATACAGGGGAGTGTCTGTAATACAGGGGAGTGTGCACACTGGTGCCCTGTCTGCTGACTGTAATACAGGGGAGTGTCTGTAATACAGGGGAGTGTGCACACTGGTGCCCTGTCTGCTGACTGTAATACAGGGGAGTGTCTGTAATACAGGGGAGTGTGCACACTGGTGCCCTGTCTGCTGACTGTAATACAGGGGAGTGTCTGTAATACAGGGGAGTGTGCACACTGGTGCCCTGTCTGCTGACTGTAATACAGGGGAGTGTCTGTAATACAGGGGAGTGTGCACACTGGTGGCCTGTCTGCTGACTGTAATACAGGGGAGTGTCTGTAATACAGGGGAGTGTGCACACTGGTGCCCTGTCTGCTGACTGTAATACAGGGGAGTGTCTGTAATACAGGGGAGTGTGCACACTGGTGCCCTGTCTGCTGACTGTAATACAGGGGAGTGTCTGTAATACAGGGGAGTGTGCACACTGGTGGCCTGTCTGCTGACTGTAATACAGGGGAGTGTTGTAAGGGGGTGCACACTGGTGCCTGTCTGCTGACTGTAATACAGGGGAGTGTCTGTAATACAGGGGAGTGTGCACACTGGTGGCCTGTCTGCTGACTGTAATACAGGGGAGTGTGCACACTGGTGGCCTGTCTGCTGACTTAATACAGGGGAGTGTGCACACTGGTGGCCTGTCTGCTGACTGTAATACAGGGGGAGTGTGCACACTGGTGGCCTGTCTGCTGACTGTAATACAGGGGGAGTGTGCACACTGGTGGCCTGTCTGCTGACTGTAATACAGGGGGAGTGTGCACACTGGTGGCCTGTCTGCTGACTGTAATACAGGGGAGTGTCTGTAATACAGGGGAGTGTGCACACTGGTGGCCTGTCTGCTGACTGTAATACAGGGGAGTGTCTGTAATACAGGGGAGTGTGCACACTGGTGGCCTGTCTGCTGACTGTAATACAGGGGAGTGTCTGTAATACAGGGGAGTGTGCACACTGGTGGCCTGTCTGCTGACTGTAATACAGGGGAGTGTCTGTAATACAGGGGAGTGTGCACACTGGTGGCCTGTCTGCTGACTGTAATACAGGGGAGTGTCTGTAATACAGGGGAGTGTGCACACTGGTGGCCCTGTCTGCTGACTGTAATACAGGGGAGTGTCTGTAATACAGGGGAGTGTGCACACTGGTGGCCTGTCTGCTGACTGTAATACAGGGGAGTGTGCACACTGGTGGCCTGTCTGCTGACTGTAATACAGGGGGAGTGTGCACACTGGTGGCCTGTCTGCTGACTGTAATACAGGGGGAGTGTGCACACTGGTGGCCTGTCTGCTGACTGTAATACAGGGGGAGTGTGCACACTGGTGCCTGTCTGCTGACTTAATACAGGGGAGTGTGCACACTGGTGGCCTGTCTGCTGACTGTAATACAGGGGGAGTGTGCACACTGGTGGCCTGTCTGCTGACTGTAATACAGGGGGAGTGTGCACACTGGTGGCCTGTCTGCTGACTGTAATACAGGGGGAGTGTGCACACTGGTGGCCTGTCTGCTGACTGTAATACAGGGGGAGTGTGCACACTGGTGGCCTGTCTGCTGACTGTAATACAGGGGAGTGTCTGTAATACAGGGGGAGTGTGCACACTGGTGGCCTGTCTGCTGACTGTAATACAGGGGGAGTGTGCACACTGGTGGCCTGTCTGCTGACTGTAATACAGGGGAGTGTCTGTAATACAGAGGAGTGTGCACACTGGTGCCCTGTCTGCTGACTGTAATACAGGGGAGTGTCTGTAATACAGGGGAGTGTGCACACTGGTGCCTGTCTGCTGACTGTAATACAGGGGAGTGTCTGTAATACAGGGGAGTGTGCACACTGGTGGCCTGTCTGCTGACTGTAATACAGGGGAGTGTCTGTAATACAGGGGAGTGTGCACACTGGTGGCCTGTCTGCTGACTGTAATACAGGGGAGTGTCTGTAATACAGGGGAGTGTGCACACTGGTGGCCTGTCTGCTGACTGTAATACAGGGGAGTGTCTGTAATACAGGGGAGTGTGCACACTGGTGCCCTGTCTGCTGACTGTAATACAGGGGAGTGTCTGTAATACAGGGGAGTGTGCACACTGGTGGCCTGTCTGCTGACTGTAATACAGGGGAGTGTGCACACTGGTGGCCTGTCTGCTGACTGTAATACAGGGGGAGTGTGCACACTGGTGGCCTGTCTGCTGACTGTAATACAGGGGGAGTGTGCACACTGGTGGCCTGTCTGCTGACTGTAATACAGGGGGAGTGTGCACACTGGTGGCCTGTCTGCTGACTTAATACAGGGGAGTGTGCACACTGGTGGCCTGTCTGCTGACTGTAATACAGGGGGAGTGTGCACACTGGTGGCCTGTCTGCTGACTGTAATACAGGGGGAGTGTGCACACTGGTGGCCTGTCTGCTGACTGTAATACAGGGGGAGTGTGCACACTGGTGGCCTGTCTGCTGACTGTAATACAGGGGGAGTGTGCACACTGGTGGCCTGTCTGCTGACTGTAATACAGGGGAGTGTCTGTAATACAGGGGGAGTGTGCACACTGGTGGCCTGTCTGCTGACTGTAATACAGGGGGAGTGTGCACACTGGTGGCCTGTCTGCTGACTGTAATACAGGGGAGTGTCTGTAATACAGGGGAGTGTGCACACTGGTGCCCTGTCTGCTGACTGTAATACAGGGAGTGTCTGTAATACAGGGGAGTGTGCACACTGGTGGCCTGTCTGCTGACTGTAATACAGGGGAGTGTCTGTAATACAGGGGAGTGTGCACACTGGTGGCCCTGTCTGCTGACTGTAATACAGGGGAGTGTCTGTAATACAGGGGAGTGTGCACACTGGTGCCCTGTCTGCTGACTGTAATACAGGGGAGTGTCTGTAATACAGGGGAGTGTGCACACTGGTGGCCTGTCTGCTGACTGTAAGACAGGGGAGTGTGCACACTGGTGGCCTGTCTGCTGACTTAATACAGGGGAGTGTGCACACTGGTGGCCTGTCTGCTGACTGTAATACAGGGGGGAGTGTGCACACTGGTGGCCTGTCTGCTGACTGTAATACAGGGGGAGTGTGCACACTGGTGGCCTGTCTGCTGACTGTAATACAGGGGGAGTGTGCACACTGGTGGCCTGTCTGCTGACTGTAATACAGGGGAGTGTCTGTAATACAGGGGAGTGTGCACACTGGTGGCCCTGTCTGCTGACTGTAATACAGGGGGAGTGTGCACACTGGTGGCCTGTCTGCTGACTGTAATACCAGGGAGTGTGCACACTGGTGGCCTGTCTGCTGACTGTAATACAGGGGAGTGTGCACACTGGTGGCCTGTCTGCTGACTGTAATACAGGGGGAGTGTGCACACTGGTGGACCTGTCTGCTGACTGTAATACAGGGGGAGTGTGCACACTGGTGGCCTGTCTGCTGACTGTAATACAGGGGGAGTGTGCACACTGGTGGCCTGTCTGCTGACTGTAATACAGGGGGAGTGTGCACACTGGTGGCCTGTCTGCTGACTGTAATACAGGGGGAGTGTGCACACTGGTGGCCTGTCTGCTGACTGTAATACAGGGGAGTGTCTGTAATACAGGGGAGTGTGCACACTGGTGGCCCTGTCTGCTGACTGTAATACAGGGGAGTGTCTGTAATACAGGGGAGTGTGCACACTGGTGCCCTGTCTGCTGACTGTAATACAGGGGAGTGTCTGTAATACAGGGGAGTGTGCACACTGGTGGCCTGTCTGCTGACTGTAATACAGGGGAGTGTCTGTAATACAGGGGAGTGTGCACACTGGTGGCCTGTCTGCTGACTGTAATACAGGGGAGTGTCTGTAATACAGGGGAGTGTGCACACTGGTGGCCTGTCTGCTGACTGTAATACAGGGGAGTGTCTGTAATACAGGGAGTGTGCACACTGGTGCCCTGTCTGCTGACTGTAATACAGGGGAGTGTCTGTAATACAGGGGAGTGTGCACACTGGTGGCCTGTCTGCTGACTGTAATACAGGGGAGTGTGCACACTGGTGGCCTGTCTGCTGACTAATACAGGGGAGTGTGCACACTGGTGGCCTGTCTGCTGACTGTAATACAGGGGGAGTGTGCACACTGGTGGCCTGTCTGCTGACTGTAATACAGGGGGAGTGTGCACACTGGTGGCCTGTCTGCTGACTGTAATACAGGGGAGTGTGCACACTGGTGGCCTGTCTGCTGACTGTAATACAGGGGAGTGTCTGTAATACAGGGGAGTGTGCACACTGGTGGCCTGTCTGCTGACTGTAATACAGGGGGAGTGTGCACACTGGTGGCCTGTCTGCTGACTGTAATACAGGGGAGTGTGCACACTGGTGGCCTGTCTGCTGACTGTAATACAGGGGAGTGTCTGTAATACAGGGGAGTGTGCACACTGGTGCCCTGTCTGCTGACTGTAATACAGGGGAGTGTCTGTAATACAGGGGAGTGTGCACACTGGTGCCCTGTCTGCTGACTGTAATACAGGGGAGTGTCTGTAATACAGGGGAGTGTGCACACTGGTGGCCTGTCTGCTGACTGTAATACAGGGGAGTGTCTGTAATACAGGGGAGTGTGCACACTGGTGGCCTGTCTGCTGACTGTAATACAGGGGAGTGTCTGTAATACAGGGAGTGTGCACACTGGTGCCCTGTCTGCTGACTGTAATACAGGGGAGTGTCTGTAATACAGGGGAGTGTGCACACTGGTGGCCTGTCTGCTGACTGTAATACAGGGGGAGGTGTGCACACTGGTGGCCTGTCTGCTGACTAATACAGGGGAGTGTGCACACTGGTGGCCTGTCTGACTGACTGTAATACAGGGGGAGTGTGCACACTGGTGGCCTGTCTGCTGACTGTAATACAGGGGGAGTGTGCACACTGGCGGCCTGTCTGCTGTCTGTAATACAGGGGAGTGTGCACACTGGTGGCCTGTCTGCTGACTGTAATACAGGGGAGTGTCTGTAATACAGGGGAGTGTGCACACTGGTGGCCTGTCTGCTGACTGTAATACAGGGGAGTGTCTGTAATACAGGGGAGTGTGCACACTGGTGCCCTGTCTGCTGACTGTAATACAGGGGAGTGTCTGTAATACAGGGGAGTGTGCACACTGGTGG
>NW_027444419.1:0-23313 GCF_048569485.1 Anomaloglossus baeobatrachus | reverse complement strand
GTGGAGATGATATTTAATAAAATAAGTAGAAATCCACTAAAAGTTTTGTTTGGTTATCTTGCAATCCCGAGATAATCGTCTCCATGCTCCAAATCCATTTTAAAGCCATTTTTAAGGCATTTCGCGCATACATGAAATGAACACATTTTTCTCCAAAACTATAACAGATGCAAGCTTGTCCTGTTTGGTGGAGATGATATTTAATAAAATAAGTAGAAATCCACTAAAAGTTTTGTTTGGTTATCTTGCAATCCCGAGATAATCGTCTCCATGCTCCAAATCCATTTTAAAGCCATTTTTAAGGCATTTCGCGCATACATGAAATGAACACATTTTTCTCCAAAACTATAACAGATGCAAGCTTGTCCTGTTTGGTGGAGATGATATTTAATAAAATAAGTAGAAATCCACTAAAAGTTTTGTTTGGTTATCTTGCAATCCCGAGATAATCGTCTCCATGCTCCAAATCCATTTTAAAGCCATTTTTAAGGCATTTCGCGCATACATGAAATGAACACATTTTTCTCCAAAACTATAACAGATGCAAGCTTGTCCTGTTTGGTGGAGATGATATTTAATAAAATAAGTAGAAATCCACTAAAAGTTTTGTTTGGTTATCTTGCAATCCCGAGATAATCGTCTCCATGCTCCAAATCCATTTTAAAGCCATTTTTAAGGCATTTCGCGCATACATGAAATGAACACATTTTTCTCCAAAACTATAACAGATGCAAGCTTGTCCTGTTTGGTGGAGATGATATTTAATAAAATAAGTAGAAATCCACTAAAAGTTTTGTTTGGTTATCTTGCAATCCCGAGATAATCGTCTCCATGCTCCAAATCCATTTTAAAGCCATTTTTAAGGCATTTCGCGCATACATGAAATGAACACATTTTTCTCCAAAACTATAACAGATGCAAGCTTGTCCTGTTTGGTGGAGATGATATTTAATAAAATAAGTAGAAATCCACTAAAAGTTTTGTTTGGTTATCTTGCAATCCCGAGATAATCGTCTCCATGCTCCAAATCCATTTTAAAGCCATTTTTAAGGCATTTCGCGCATACATGAAATGAACACATTTTTCTCCAAAACTATAACAGATGCAAGCTTGTCCTGTTTGGTGGAGATGATATTTAATAAAATAAGTAGAAATCCACTAAAAGTTTTGTTTGGTTATCTTGCAATCCCGAGATAATCGTCTCCATGCTCCAAATCCATTTTAAAGCCATTTTTAAGGCATTTCGCGCATACATGAAATGAACACATTTTTCTCCAAAACTATAACAGATGCAAGCTTGTCCTGTTTGGTGGAGATGATATTTAATAAAATAAGTAGAAATCCACTAAAAGTTTTGTTTGGTTATCTTGCAATCCCGAGATAATCGTCTCCATGCTCCAAATCCATTTTAAAGCCATTTTTAAGGCATTTCGCGCATACATGAAATGAACACATTTTTCTCCAAAACTATAACAGATGCAAGCTTGTCCTGTTTGGTGGAGATGATATTTAATAAAATAAGTAGAAATCCACTAAAAGTTTTGTTTGGTTATCTTGCAATCCCGAGATAATCGTCTCCATGCTCCAAATCCATTTTAAAGCCATTTTTAAGGCATTTCGCGCATACATGAAATGAACACATTTTTCTCCAAAACTATAACAGATGCAAGCTTGTCCTGTTTGGTGGAGATGATATTTAATAAAATAAGTAGAAATCCACTAAAAGTTTTGTTTGGTTATCTTGCAATCCCGAGATAATCGTCTCCATGCTCCAAATCCATTTTAAAGCCATTTTTAAGGCATTTCGCGCATACATGAAATGAACACATTTTTCTCCAAAACTATAACAGATGCAAGCTTGTCCTGTTTGGTGGAGATGATATTTAATAAAATAAGTAGAAATCCACTAAAAGTTTTGTTTGGTTATCTTGCAATCCCGAGATAATCGTCTCCATGCTCCAAATCCATTTTAAAGCCATTTTTAAGGCATTTCGCGCATACATGAAATGAACACATTTTTCTCCAAAACTATAACAGATGCAAGCTTGTCCTGTTTGGTGGAGATGATATTTAATAAAATAAGTAGAAATCCACTAAAAGTTTTGTTTGGTTATCTTGCAATCCCGAGATAATCGTCTCCATGCTCCAAATCCATTTTAAAGCCATTTTTAAGGCATTTCGCGCATACATGAAATGAACACATTTTTCTCCAAAACTATAACAGATGCAAGCTTGTCCTGTTTGGTGGAGATGATATTTAATAAAATAAGTAGAAATCCACTAAAAGTTTTGTTTGGTTATCTTGCAATCCCGAGATAATCGTCTCCATGCTCCAAATCCATTTTAAAGCCATTTTTAAGGCATTTCGCGCATACATGAAATGAACACATTTTTCTCCAAAACTATAACAGATGCAAGCTTGTCCTGTTTGGTGGAGATGATATTTAATAAAATAAGTAGAAATCCACTAAAAGTTTTGTTTGGTTATCTTGCAATCCCGAGATAATCGTCTCCATGCTCCAAATCCATTTTAAAGCCATTTTTAAGGCATTTCGCGCATACATGAAATGAACACATTTTTCTCCAAAACTATAACAGATGCAAGCTTGTCCTGTTTGGTGGAGATGATATTTAATAAAATAAGTAGAAATCCACTAAAAGTTTTGTTTGGTTATCTTGCAATCCCGAGATAATCGTCTCCATGCTCCAAATCCATTTTAAAGCCATTTTTAAGGCATTTCGCGCATACATGAAATGAACACATTTTTCTCCAAAACTATAACAGATGCAAGCTTGTCCTGTTTGGTGGAGATGATATTTAATAAAATAAGTAGAAATCCACTAAAAGTTTTGTTTGGTTATCTTGCAATCCCGAGATAATCGTCTCCATGCTCCAAATCCATTTTAAAGCCATTTTTAAGGCATTTCGCGCATACATGAAATGAACACATTTTTCTCCAAAACTATAACAGATGCAAGCTTGTCCTGTTTGGTGGAGATGATATTTAATAAAATAAGTAGAAATCCACTAAAAGTTTTGTTTGGTTATCTTGCAATCCCGAGATAATCGTCTCCATGCTCCAAATCCATTTTAAAGCCATTTTTAAGGCATTTCGCGCATACATGAAATGAACACATTTTTCTCCAAAACTATAACAGATGCAAGCTTGTCCTGTTTGGTGGAGATGATATTTAATAAAATAAGTAGAAATCCACTAAAAGTTTTGTTTGGTTATCTTGCAATCCCGAGATAATCGTCTCCATGCTCCAAATCCATTTTAAAGCCATTTTTAAGGCATTTCGCGCATACATGAAATGAACACATTTTTCTCCAAAACTATAACAGATGCAAGCTTGTCCTGTTTGGTGGAGATGATATTTAATAAAATAAGTAGAAATCCACTAAAAGTTTTGTTTGGTTATCTTGCAATCCCGAGATAATCGTCTCCATGCTCCAAATCCATTTTAAAGCCATTTTTAAGGCATTTCGCGCATACATGAAATGAACACATTTTTCTCCAAAACTATAACAGATGCAAGCTTGTCCTGTTTGGTGGAGATGATATTTAATAAAATAAGTAGAAATCCACTAAAAGTTTTGTTTGGTTATCTTGCAATCCCGAGATAATCGTCTCCATGCTCCAAATCCATTTTAAAGCCATTTTTAAGGCATTTCGCGCATACATGAAATGAACACATTTTTCTCCAAAACTATAACAGATGCAAGCTTGTCCTGTTTGGTGGAGATGATATTTAATAAAATAAGTAGAAATCCACTAAAAGTTTTGTTTGGTTATCTTGCAATCCCGAGATAATCGTCTCCATGCTCCAAATCCATTTTAAAGCCATTTTTAAGGCATTTCGCGCATACATGAAATGAACACATTTTTCTCCAAAACTATAACAGATGCAAGCTTGTCCTGTTTGGTGGAGATGATATTTAATAAAATAAGTAGAAATCCACTAAAAGTTTTGTTTGGTTATCTTGCAATCCCGAGATAATCGTCTCCATGCTCCAAATCCATTTTAAAGCCATTTTTAAGGCATTTCGCGCATACATGAAATGAACACATTTTTCTCCAAAACTATAACAGATGCAAGCTTGTCCTGTTTGGTGGAGATGATATTTAATAAAATAAGTAGAAATCCACTAAAAGTTTTGTTTGGTTATCTTGCAATCCCGAGATAATCGTCTCCATGCTCCAAATCCATTTTAAAGCCATTTTTAAGGCATTTCGCGCATACATGAAATGAACACATTTTTCTCCAAAACTATAACAGATGCAAGCTTGTCCTGTTTGGTGGAGATGATATTTAATAAAATAAGTAGAAATCCACTAAAAGTTTTGTTTGGTTATCTTGCAATCCCGAGATAATCGTCTCCATGCTCCAAATCCATTTTAAAGCCATTTTTAAGGCATTTCGCGCATACATGAAATGAACACATTTTTCTCCAAAACTATAACAGATGCAAGCTTGTCCTGTTTGGTGGAGATGATATTTAATAAAATAAGTAGAAATCCACTAAAAGTTTTGTTTGGTTATCTTGCAATCCCGAGATAATCGTCTCCATGCTCCAAATCCATTTTAAAGCCATTTTTAAGGCATTTCGCGCATACATGAAATGAACACATTTTTCTCCAAAACTATAACAGATGCAAGCTTGTCCTGTTTGGTGGAGATGATATTTAATAAAATAAGTAGAAATCCACTAAAAGTTTTGTTTGGTTATCTTGCAATCCCGAGATAATCGTCTCCATGCTCCAAATCCATTTTAAAGCCATTTTTAAGGCATTTCGCGCATACATGAAATGAACACATTTTTCTCCAAAACTATAACAGATGCAAGCTTGTCCTGTTTGGTGGAGATGATATTTAATAAAATAAGTAGAAATCCACTAAAAGTTTTGTTTGGTTATCTTGCAATCCCGAGATAATCGTCTCCATGCTCCAAATCCATTTTAAAGCCATTTTTAAGGCATTTCGCGCATACATGAAATGAACACATTTTTCTCCAAAACTATAACAGATGCAAGCTTGTCCTGTTTGGTGGAGATGATATTTAATAAAATAAGTAGAAATCCACTAAAAGTTTTGTTTGGTTATCTTGCAATCCCGAGATAATCGTCTCCATGCTCCAAATCCATTTTAAAGCCATTTTTAAGGCATTTCGCGCATACATGAAATGAACACATTTTTCTCCAAAACTATAACAGATGCAAGCTTGTCCTGTTTGGTGGAGATGATATTTAATAAAATAAGTAGAAATCCACTAAAAGTTTTGTTTGGTTATCTTGCAATCCCGAGATAATCGTCTCCATGCTCCAAATCCATTTTAAAGCCATTTTTAAGGCATTTCGCGCATACATGAAATGAACACATTTTTCTCCAAAACTATAACAGATGCAAGCTTGTCCTGTTTGGTGGAGATGATATTTAATAAAATAAGTAGAAATCCACTAAAAGTTTTGTTTGGTTATCTTGCAATCCCGAGATAATCGTCTCCATGCTCCAAATCCATTTTAAAGCCATTTTTAAGGCATTTCGCGCATACATGAAATGAACACATTTTTCTCCAAAACTATAACAGATGCAAGCTTGTCCTGTTTGGTGGAGATGATATTTAATAAAATAAGTAGAAATCCACTAAAAGTTTTGTTTGGTTATCTTGCAATCCCGAGATAATCGTCTCCATGCTCCAAATCCATTTTAAAGCCATTTTTAAGGCATTTCGCGCATACATGAAATGAACACATTTTTCTCCAAAACTATAACAGATGCAAGCTTGTCCTGTTTGGTGGAGATGATATTTAATAAAATAAGTAGAAATCCACTAAAAGTTTTGTTTGGTTATCTTGCAATCCCGAGATAATCGTCTCCATGCTCCAAATCCATTTTAAAGCCATTTTTAAGGCATTTCGCGCATACATGAAATGAACACATTTTTCTCCAAAACTATAACAGATGCAAGCTTGTCCTGTTTGGTGGAGATGATATTTAATAAAATAAGTAGAAATCCACTAAAAGTTTTGTTTGGTTATCTTGCAATCCCGAGATAATCGTCTCCATGCTCCAAATCCATTTTAAAGCCATTTTTAAGGCATTTCGCGCATACATGAAATGAACACATTTTTCTCCAAAACTATAACAGATGCAAGCTTGTCCTGTTTGGTGGAGATGATATTTAATAAAATAAGTAGAAATCCACTAAAAGTTTTGTTTGGTTATCTTGCAATCCCGAGATAATCGTCTCCATGCTCCAAATCCATTTTAAAGCCATTTTTAAGGCATTTCGCGCATACATGAAATGAACACATTTTTCTCCAAAACTATAACAGATGCAAGCTTGTCCTGTTTGGTGGAGATGATATTTAATAAAATAAGTAGAAATCCACTAAAAGTTTTGTTTGGTTATCTTGCAATCCCGAGATAATCGTCTCCATGCTCCAAATCCATTTTAAAGCCATTTTTAAGGCATTTCGCGCATACATGAAATGAACACATTTTTCTCCAAAACTATAACAGATGCAAGCTTGTCCTGTTTGGTGGAGATGATATTTAATAAAATAAGTAGAAATCCACTAAAAGTTTTGTTTGGTTATCTTGCAATCCCGAGATAATCGTCTCCATGCTCCAAATCCATTTTAAAGCCATTTTTAAGGCATTTCGCGCATACATGAAATGAACACATTTTTCTCCAAAACTATAACAGATGCAAGCTTGTCCTGTTTGGTGGAGATGATATTTAATAAAATAAGTAGAAATCCACTAAAAGTTTTGTTTGGTTATCTTGCAATCCCGAGATAATCGTCTCCATGCTCCAAATCCATTTTAAAGCCATTTTTAAGGCATTTCGCGCATACATGAAATGAACACATTTTTCTCCAAAACTATAACAGATGCAAGCTTGTCCTGTTTGGTGGAGATGATATTTAATAAAATAAGTAGAAATCCACTAAAAGTTTTGTTTGGTTATCTTGCAATCCCGAGATAATCGTCTCCATGCTCCAAATCCATTTTAAAGCCATTTTTAAGGCATTTCGCGCATACATGAAATGAACACATTTTTCTCCAAAACTATAACAGATGCAAGCTTGTCCTGTTTGGTGGAGATGATATTTAATAAAATAAGTAGAAATCCACTAAAAGTTTTGTTTGGTTATCTTGCAATCCCGAGATAATCGTCTCCATGCTCCAAATCCATTTTAAAGCCATTTTTAAGGCATTTCGCGCATACATGAAATGAACACATTTTTCTCCAAAACTATAACAGATGCAAGCTTGTCCTGTTTGGTGGAGATGATATTTAATAAAATAAGTAGAAATCCACTAAAAGTTTTGTTTGGTTATCTTGCAATCCCGAGATAATCGTCTCCATGCTCCAAATCCATTTTAAAGCCATTTTTAAGGCATTTCGCGCATACATGAAATGAACACATTTTTCTCCAAAACTATAACAGATGCAAGCTTGTCCTGTTTGGTGGAGATGATATTTAATAAAATAAGTAGAAATCCACTAAAAGTTTTGTTTGGTTATCTTGCAATCCCGAGATAATCGTCTCCATGCTCCAAATCCATTTTAAAGCCATTTTTAAGGCATTTCGCGCATACATGAAATGAACACATTTTTCTCCAAAACTATAACAGATGCAAGCTTGTCCTGTTTGGTGGAGATGATATTTAATAAAATAAGTAGAAATCCACTAAAAGTTTTGTTTGGTTATCTTGCAATCCCGAGATAATCGTCTCCATGCTCCAAATCCATTTTAAAGCCATTTTTAAGGCATTTCGCGCATACATGAAATGAACACATTTTTCTCCAAAACTATAACAGATGCAAGCTTGTCCTGTTTGGTGGAGATGATATTTAATAAAATAAGTAGAAATCCACTAAAAGTTTTGTTTGGTTATCTTGCAATCCCGAGATAATCGTCTCCATGCTCCAAATCCATTTTAAAGCCATTTTTAAGGCATTTCGCGCATACATGAAATGAACACATTTTTCTCCAAAACTATAACAGATGCAAGCTTGTCCTGTTTGGTGGAGATGATATTTAATAAAATAAGTAGAAATCCACTAAAAGTTTTGTTTGGTTATCTTGCAATCCCGAGATAATCGTCTCCATGCTCCAAATCCATTTTAAAGCCATTTTTAAGGCATTTCGCGCATACATGAAATGAACACATTTTTCTCCAAAACTATAACAGATGCAAGCTTGTCCTGTTTGGTGGAGATGATATTTAATAAAATAAGTAGAAATCCACTAAAAGTTTTGTTTGGTTATCTTGCAATCCCGAGATAATCGTCTCCATGCTCCAAATCCATTTTAAAGCCATTTTTAAGGCATTTCGCGCATACATGAAATGAACACATTTTTCTCCAAAACTATAACAGATGCAAGCTTGTCCTGTTTGGTGGAGATGATATTTAATAAAATAAGTAGAAATCCACTAAAAGTTTTGTTTGGTTATCTTGCAATCCCGAGATAATCGTCTCCATGCTCCAAATCCATTTTAAAGCCATTTTTAAGGCATTTCGCGCATACATGAAATGAACACATTTTTCTCCAAAACTATAACAGATGCAAGCTTGTCCTGTTTGGTGGAGATGATATTTAATAAAATAAGTAGAAATCCACTAAAAGTTTTGTTTGGTTATCTTGCAATCCCGAGATAATCGTCTCCATGCTCCAAATCCATTTTAAAGCCATTTTTAAGGCATTTCGCGCATACATGAAATGAACACATTTTTCTCCAAAACTATAACAGATGCAAGCTTGTCCTGTTTGGTGGAGATGATATTTAATAAAATAAGTAGAAATCCACTAAAAGTTTTGTTTGGTTATCTTGCAATCCCGAGATAATCGTCTCCATGCTCCAAATCCATTTTAAAGCCATTTTTAAGGCATTTCGCGCATACATGAAATGAACACATTTTTCTCCAAAACTATAACAGATGCAAGCTTGTCCTGTTTGGTGGAGATGATATTTAATAAAATAAGTAGAAATCCACTAAAAGTTTTGTTTGGTTATCTTGCAATCCCGAGATAATCGTCTCCATGCTCCAAATCCATTTTAAAGCCATTTTTAAGGCATTTCGCGCATACATGAAATGAACACATTTTTCTCCAAAACTATAACAGATGCAAGCTTGTCCTGTTTGGTGGAGATGATATTTAATAAAATAAGTAGAAATCCACTAAAAGTTTTGTTTGGTTATCTTGCAATCCCGAGATAATCGTCTCCATGCTCCAAATCCATTTTAAAGCCATTTTTAAGGCATTTCGCGCATACATGAAATGAACACATTTTTCTCCAAAACTATAACAGATGCAAGCTTGTCCTGTTTGGTGGAGATGATATTTAATAAAATAAGTAGAAATCCACTAAAAGTTTTGTTTGGTTATCTTGCAATCCCGAGATAATCGTCTCCATGCTCCAAATCCATTTTAAAGCCATTTTTAAGGCATTTCGCGCATACATGAAATGAACACATTTTTCTCCAAAACTATAACAGATGCAAGCTTGTCCTGTTTGGTGGAGATGATATTTAATAAAATAAGTAGAAATCCACTAAAAGTTTTGTTTGGTTATCTTGCAATCCCGAGATAATCGTCTCCATGCTCCAAATCCATTTTAAAGCCATTTTTAAGGCATTTCGCGCATACATGAAATGAACACATTTTTCTCCAAAACTATAACAGATGCAAGCTTGTCCTGTTTGGTGGAGATGATATTTAATAAAATAAGTAGAAATCCACTAAAAGTTTTGTTTGGTTATCTTGCAATCCCGAGATAATCGTCTCCATGCTCCAAATCCATTTTAAAGCCATTTTTAAGGCATTTCGCGCATACATGAAATGAACACATTTTTCTCCAAAACTATAACAGATGCAAGCTTGTCCTGTTTGGTGGAGATGATATTTAATAAAATAAGTAGAAATCCACTAAAAGTTTTGTTTGGTTATCTTGCAATCCCGAGATAATCGTCTCCATGCTCCAAATCCATTTTAAAGCCATTTTTAAGGCATTTCGCGCATACATGAAATGAACACATTTTTCTCCAAAACTATAACAGATGCAAGCTTGTCCTGTTTGGTGGAGATGATATTTAATAAAATAAGTAGAAATCCACTAAAAGTTTTGTTTGGTTATCTTGCAATCCCGAGATAATCGTCTCCATGCTCCAAATCCATTTTAAAGCCATTTTTAAGGCATTTCGCGCATACATGAAATGAACACATTTTTCTCCAAAACTATAACAGATGCAAGCTTGTCCTGTTTGGTGGAGATGATATTTAATAAAATAAGTAGAAATCCACTAAAAGTTTTGTTTGGTTATCTTGCAATCCCGAGATAATCGTCTCCATGCTCCAAATCCATTTTAAAGCCATTTTTAAGGCATTTCGCGCATACATGAAATGAACACATTTTTCTCCAAAACTATAACAGATGCAAGCTTGTCCTGTTTGGTGGAGATGATATTTAATAAAATAAGTAGAAATCCACTAAAAGTTTTGTTTGGTTATCTTGCAATCCCGAGATAATCGTCTCCATGCTCCAAATCCATTTTAAAGCCATTTTTAAGGCATTTCGCGCATACATGAAATGAACACATTTTTCTCCAAAACTATAACAGATGCAAGCTTGTCCTGTTTGGTGGAGATGATATTTAATAAAATAAGTAGAAATCCACTAAAAGTTTTGTTTGGTTATCTTGCAATCCCGAGATAATCGTCTCCATGCTCCAAATCCATTTTAAAGCCATTTTTAAGGCATTTCGCGCATACATGAAATGAACACATTTTTCTCCAAAACTATAACAGATGCAAGCTTGTCCTGTTTGGTGGAGATGATATTTAATAAAATAAGTAGAAATCCACTAAAAGTTTTGTTTGGTTATCTTGCAATCCCGAGATAATCGTCTCCATGCTCCAAATCCATTTTAAAGCCATTTTTAAGGCATTTCGCGCATACATGAAATGAACACATTTTTCTCCAAAACTATAACAGATGCAAGCTTGTCCTGTTTGGTGGAGATGATATTTAATAAAATAAGTAGAAATCCACTAAAAGTTTTGTTTGGTTATCTTGCAATCCCGAGATAATCGTCTCCATGCTCCAAATCCATTTTAAAGCCATTTTTAAGGCATTTCGCGCATACATGAAATGAACACATTTTTCTCCAAAACTATAACAGATGCAAGCTTGTCCTGTTTGGTGGAGATGATATTTAATAAAATAAGTAGAAATCCACTAAAAGTTTTGTTTGGTTATCTTGCAATCCCGAGATAATCGTCTCCATGCTCCAAATCCATTTTAAAGCCATTTTTAAGGCATTTCGCGCATACATGAAATGAACACATTTTTCTCCAAAACTATAACAGATGCAAGCTTGTCCTGTTTGGTGGAGATGATATTTAATAAAATAAGTAGAAATCCACTAAAAGTTTTGTTTGGTTATCTTGCAATCCCGAGATAATCGTCTCCATGCTCCAAATCCATTTTAAAGCCATTTTTAAGGCATTTCGCGCATACATGAAATGAACACATTTTTCTCCAAAACTATAACAGATGCAAGCTTGTCCTGTTTGGTGGAGATGATATTTAATAAAATAAGTAGAAATCCACTAAAAGTTTTGTTTGGTTATCTTGCAATCCCGAGATAATCGTCTCCATGCTCCAAATCCATTTTAAAGCCATTTTTAAGGCATTTCGCGCATACATGAAATGAACACATTTTTCTCCAAAACTATAACAGATGCAAGCTTGTCCTGTTTGGTGGAGATGATATTTAATAAAATAAGTAGAAATCCACTAAAAGTTTTGTTTGGTTATCTTGCAATCCCGAGATAATCGTCTCCATGCTCCAAATCCATTTTAAAGCCATTTTTAAGGCATTTCGCGCATACATGAAATGAACACATTTTTCTCCAAAACTATAACAGATGCAAGCTTGTCCTGTTTGGTGGAGATGATATTTAATAAAATAAGTAGAAATCCACTAAAAGTTTTGTTTGGTTATCTTGCAATCCCGAGATAATCGTCTCCATGCTCCAAATCCATTTTAAAGCCATTTTTAAGGCATTTCGCGCATACATGAAATGAACACATTTTTCTCCAAAACTATAACAGATGCAAGCTTGTCCTGTTTGGTGGAGATGATATTTAATAAAATAAGTAGAAATCCACTAAAAGTTTTGTTTGGTTATCTTGCAATCCCGAGATAATCGTCTCCATGCTCCAAATCCATTTTAAAGCCATTTTTAAGGCATTTCGCGCATACATGAAATGAACACATTTTTCTCCAAAACTATAACAGATGCAAGCTTGTCCTGTTTGGTGGAGATGATATTTAATAAAATAAGTAGAAATCCACTAAAAGTTTTGTTTGGTTATCTTGCAATCCCGAGATAATCGTCTCCATGCTCCAAATCCATTTTAAAGCCATTTTTAAGGCATTTCGCGCATACATGAAATGAACACATTTTTCTCCAAAACTATAACAGATGCAAGCTTGTCCTGTTTGGTGGAGATGATATTTAATAAAATAAGTAGAAATCCACTAAAAGTTTTGTTTGGTTATCTTGCAATCCCGAGATAATCGTCTCCATGCTCCAAATCCATTTTAAAGCCATTTTTAAGGCATTTCGCGCATACATGAAATGAACACATTTTTCTCCAAAACTATAACAGATGCAAGCTTGTCCTGTTTGGTGGAGATGATATTTAATAAAATAAGTAGAAATCCACTAAAAGTTTTGTTTGGTTATCTTGCAATCCCGAGATAATCGTCTCCATGCTCCAAATCCATTTTAAAGCCATTTTTAAGGCATTTCGCGCATACATGAAATGAACACATTTTTCTCCAAAACTATAACAGATGCAAGCTTGTCCTGTTTGGTGGAGATGATATTTAATAAAATAAGTAGAAATCCACTAAAAGTTTTGTTTGGTTATCTTGCAATCCCGAGATAATCGTCTCCATGCTCCAAATCCATTTTAAAGCCATTTTTAAGGCATTTCGCGCATACATGAAATGAACACATTTTTCTCCAAAACTATAACAGATGCAAGCTTGTCCTGTTTGGTGGAGATGATATTTAATAAAATAAGTAGAAATCCACTAAAAGTTTTGTTTGGTTATCTTGCAATCCCGAGATAATCGTCTCCATGCTCCAAATCCATTTTAAAGCCATTTTTAAGGCATTTCGCGCATACATGAAATGAACACATTTTTCTCCAAAACTATAACAGATGCAAGCTTGTCCTGTTTGGTGGAGATGATATTTAATAAAATAAGTAGAAATCCACTAAAAGTTTTGTTTGGTTATCTTGCAATCCCGAGATAATCGTCTCCATGCTCCAAATCCATTTTAAAGCCATTTTTAAGGCATTTCGCGCATACATGAAATGAACACATTTTTCTCCAAAACTATAACAGATGCAAGCTTGTCCTGTTTGGTGGAGATGATATTTAATAAAATAAGTAGAAATCCACTAAAAGTTTTGTTTGGTTATCTTGCAATCCCGAGATAATCGTCTCCATGCTCCAAATCCATTTTAAAGCCATTTTTAAGGCATTTCGCGCATACATGAAATGAACACATTTTTCTCCAAAACTATAACAGATGCAAGCTTGTCCTGTTTGGTGGAGATGATATTTAATAAAATAAGTAGAAATCCACTAAAAGTTTTGTTTGGTTATCTTGCAATCCCGAGATAATCGTCTCCATGCTCCAAATCCATTTTAAAGCCATTTTTAAGGCATTTCGCGCATACATGAAATGAACACATTTTTCTCCAAAACTATAACAGATGCAAGCTTGTCCTGTTTGGTGGAGATGATATTTAATAAAATAAGTAGAAATCCACTAAAAGTTTTGTTTGGTTATCTTGCAATCCCGAGATAATCGTCTCCATGCTCCAAATCCATTTTAAAGCCATTTTTAAGGCATTTCGCGCATACATGAAATGAACACATTTTTCTCCAAAACTATAACAGATGCAAGCTTGTCCTGTTTGGTGGAGATGATATTTAATAAAATAAGTAGAAATCCACTAAAAGTTTTGTTTGGTTATCTTGCAATCCCGAGATAATCGTCTCCATGCTCCAAATCCATTTTAAAGCCATTTTTAAGGCATTTCGCGCATACATGAAATGAACACATTTTTCTCCAAAACTATAACAGATGCAAGCTTGTCCTGTTTGGTGGAGATGATATTTAATAAAATAAGTAGAAATCCACTAAAAGTTTTGTTTGGTTATCTTGCAATCCCGAGATAATCGTCTCCATGCTCCAAATCCATTTTAAAGCCATTTTTAAGGCATTTCGCGCATACATGAAATGAACACATTTTTCTCCAAAACTATAACAGATGCAAGCTTGTCCTGTTTGGTGGAGATGATATTTAATAAAATAAGTAGAAATCCACTAAAAGTTTTGTTTGGTTATCTTGCAATCCCGAGATAATCGTCTCCATGCTCCAAATCCATTTTAAAGCCATTTTTAAGGCATTTCGCGCATACATGAAATGAACACATTTTTCTCCAAAACTATAACAGATGCAAGCTTGTCCTGTTTGGTGGAGATGATATTTAATAAAATAAGTAGAAATCCACTAAAAGTTTTGTTTGGTTATCTTGCAATCCCGAGATAATCGTCTCCATGCTCCAAATCCATTTTAAAGCCATTTTTAAGGCATTTCGCGCATACATGAAATGAACACATTTTTCTCCAAAACTATAACAGATGCAAGCTTGTCCTGTTTGGTGGAGATGATATTTAATAAAATAAGTAGAAATCCACTAAAAGTTTTGTTTGGTTATCTTGCAATCCCGAGATAATCGTCTCCATGCTCCAAATCCATTTTAAAGCCATTTTTAAGGCATTTCGCGCATACATGAAATGAACACATTTTTCTCCAAAACTATAACAGATGCAAGCTTGTCCTGTTTGGTGGAGATGATATTTAATAAAATAAGTAGAAATCCACTAAAAGTTTTGTTTGGTTATCTTGCAATCCCGAGATAATCGTCTCCATGCTCCAAATCCATTTTAAAGCCATTTTTAAGGCATTTCGCGCATACATGAAATGAACACATTTTTCTCCAAAACTATAACAGATGCAAGCTTGTCCTGTTTGGTGGAGATGATATTTAATAAAATAAGTAGAAATCCACTAAAAGTTTTGTTTGGTTATCTTGCAATCCCGAGATAATCGTCTCCATGCTCCAAATCCATTTTAAAGCCATTTTTAAGGCATTTCGCGCATACATGAAATGAACACATTTTTCTCCAAAACTATAACAGATGCAAGCTTGTCCTGTTTGGTGGAGATGATATTTAATAAAATAAGTAGAAATCCACTAAAAGTTTTGTTTGGTTATCTTGCAATCCCGAGATAATCGTCTCCATGCTCCAAATCCATTTTAAAGCCATTTTTAAGGCATTTCGCGCATACATGAAATGAACACATTTTTCTCCAAAACTATAACAGATGCAAGCTTGTCCTGTTTGGTGGAGATGATATTTAATAAAATAAGTAGAAATCCACTAAAAGTTTTGTTTGGTTATCTTGCAATCCCGAGATAATCGTCTCCATGCTCCAAATCCATTTTAAAGCCATTTTTAAGGCATTTCGCGCATACATGAAATGAACACATTTTTCTCCAAAACTATAACAGATGCAAGCTTGTCCTGTTTGGTGGAGATGATATTTAATAAAATAAGTAGAAATCCACTAAAAGTTTTGTTTGGTTATCTTGCAATCCCGAGATAATCGTCTCCATGCTCCAAATCCATTTTAAAGCCATTTTTAAGGCATTTCGCGCATACATGAAATGAACACATTTTTCTCCAAAACTATAACAGATGCAAGCTTGTCCTGTTTGGTGGAGATGATATTTAATAAAATAAGTAGAAATCCACTAAAAGTTTTGTTTGGTTATCTTGCAATCCCGAGATAATCGTCTCCATGCTCCAAATCCATTTTAAAGCCATTTTTAAGGCATTTCGCGCATACATGAAATGAACACATTTTTCTCCAAAACTATAACAGATGCAAGCTTGTCCTGTTTGGTGGAGATGATATTTAATAAAATAAGTAGAAATCCACTAAAAGTTTTGTTTGGTTATCTTGCAATCCCGAGATAATCGTCTCCATGCTCCAAATCCATTTTAAAGCCATTTTTAAGGCATTTCGCGCATACATGAAATGAACACATTTTTCTCCAAAACTATAACAGATGCAAGCTTGTCCTGTTTGGTGGAGATGATATTTAATAAAATAAGTAGAAATCCACTAAAAGTTTTGTTTGGTTATCTTGCAATCCCGAGATAATCGTCTCCATGCTCCAAATCCATTTTAAAGCCATTTTTAAGGCATTTCGCGCATACATGAAATGAACACATTTTTCTCCAAAACTATAACAGATGCAAGCTTGTCCTGTTTGGTGGAGATGATATTTAATAAAATAAGTAGAAATCCACTAAAAGTTTTGTTTGGTTATCTTGCAATCCCGAGATAATCGTCTCCATGCTCCAAATCCATTTTAAAGCCATTTTTAAGGCATTTCGCGCATACATGAAATGAACACATTTTTCTCCAAAACTATAACAGATGCAAGCTTGTCCTGTTTGGTGGAGATGATATTTAATAAAATAAGTAGAAATCCACTAAAAGTTTTGTTTGGTTATCTTGCAATCCCGAGATAATCGTCTCCATGCTCCAAATCCATTTTAAAGCCATTTTTAAGGCATTTCGCGCATACATAGAAATGAACACATTTTTCTCCAAAACTATAACAGATGCAAGCTTGTCCTGTTTGGTGGAGATGATATTTAATAAAATAAGTAGAAATCCACTAAAAGTTTTGTTTGGTTATCTTGCAATCCCGAGATAATCGTCTCCATGCTCCAAATCCATTTTAAAGCCATTTTTAAGGCATTTCGCGCATACATGAAATGAACACATTTTTCTCCAAAACTATAACAGATGCAAGCTTGTCCTGTTTGGTGGAGATGATATTTAATAAAATAAGTAGAAATCCACTAAAAGTTTTGTTTGGTTATCTTGCAATCCCGAGATAATCGTCTCCATGCTCCAAATCCATTTTAAAGCCATTTTTAAGGCATTTCGCGCATACATGAAATGAACACATTTTTCTCCAAAACTATAACAGATGCAAGCTTGTCCTGTTTGGTGGAGATGATATTTAATAAAATAAGTAGAAATCCACTAAAAGTTTTGTTTGGTTATCTTGCAATCCCGAGATAATCGTCTCCATGCTCCAAATCCATTTTAAAGCCATTTTTAAGGCATTTCGCGCATACATGAAATGAACACATTTTTCTCCAAAACTATAACAGATGCAAGCTTGTCCTGTTTGGTGGAGATGATATTTAATAAAATAAGTAGAAATCCACTAAAAGTTTTGTTTGGTTATCTTGCAATCCCGAGATAATCGTCTCCATGCTCCAAATCCATTTTAAAGCCATTTTTAAGGCATTTCGCGCATACATGAAATGAACACATTTTTCTCCAAAACTATAACAGATGCAAGCTTGTCCTGTTTGGTGGAGATGATATTTAATAAAATAAGTAGAAATCCACTAAAAGTTTTGTTTGGTTATCTTGCAATCCCGAGATAATCGTCTCCATGCTCCAAATCCATTTTAAAGCCATTTTTAAGGCATTTCGCGCATACATGAAATGAACACATTTTTCTCCAAAACTATAACAGATGCAAGCTTGTCCTGTTTGGTGGAGATGATATTTAATAAAATAAGTAGAAATCCACTAAAAGTTTTGTTTGGTTATCTTGCAATCCCGAGATAATCGTCTCCATGCTCCAAATCCATTTTAAAGCCATTTTTAAGGCATTTCGCGCATACATGAAATGAACACATTTTTCTCCAAAACTATAACAGATGCAAGCTTGTCCTGTTTGGTGGAGATGATATTTAATAAAATAAGTAGAAATCCACTAAAAGTTTTGTTTGGTTATCTTGCAATCCCGAGATAATCGTCTCCATGCTCCAAATCCATTTTAAAGCCATTTTTAAGGCATTTCGCGCATACATGAAATGAACACATTTTTCTCCAAAACTATAACAGATGCAAGCTTGTCCTGTTTGGTGGAGATGATATTTAATAAAATAAGTAGAAATCCACTAAAAGTTTTGTTTGGTTATCTTGCAATCCCGAGATAATCGTCTCCATGCTCCAAATCCATTTTAAAGCCATTTTTAAGGCATTTCGCGCATACATGAAATGAACACATTTTTCTCCAAAACTATAACAGATGCAAGCTTGTCCTGTTTGGTGGAGATGATATTTAATAAAATAAGTAGAAATCCACTAAAAGTTTTGTTTGGTTATCTTGCAATCCCGAGATAATCGTCTCCATGCTCCAAATCCATTTTAAAGCCATTTTTAAGGCATTTCGCGCATACATGAAATGAACACATTTTTCTCCAAAACTATAACAGATGCAAGCTTGTCCTGTTTGGTGGAGATGATATTTAATAAAATAAGTAGAAATCCACTAAAAGTTTTGTTTGGTTATCTTGCAATCCCGAGATAATCGTCTCCATGCTCCAAATCCATTTTAAAGCCATTTTTAAGGCATTTCGCGCATACATGAAATGAACACATTTTTCTCCAAAACTATAACAGATGCAAGCTTGTCCTGTTTGGTGGAGATGATATTTAATAAAATAAGTAGAAATCCACTAAAAGTTTTGTTTGGTTATCTTGCAATCCCGAGATAATCGTCTCCATGCTCCAAATCCATTTTAAAGCCATTTTTAAGGCATTTCGCGCATACATGAAATGAACACATTTTTCTCCAAAACTATAACAGATGCAAGCTTGTCCTGTTTGGTGGAGATGATATTTAATAAAATAAGTAGAAATCCACTAAAAGTTTTGTTTGGTTATCTTGCAATCCCGAGATAATCGTCTCCATGCTCCAAATCCATTTTAAAGCCATTTTTAAGGCATTTCGCGCATACATGAAATGAACACATTTTTCTCCAAAACTATAACAGATGCAAGCTTGTCCTGTTTGGTGGAGATGATATTTAATAAAATAAGTAGAAATCCACTAAAAGTTTTGTTTGGTTATCTTGCAATCCCGAGATAATCGTCTCCATGCTCCAAATCCATTTTAAAGCCATTTTTAAGGCATTTCGCGCATACATGAAATGAACACATTTTTCTCCAAAACTATAACAGATGCAAGCTTGTCCTGTTTGGTGGAGATGATATTTAATAAAATAAGTAGAAATCCACTAAAAGTTTTGTTTGGTTATCTTGCAATCCCGAGATAATCGTCTCCATGCTCCAAATCCATTTTAAAGCCATTTTTAAGGCATTTCGCGCATACATGAAATGAACACATTTTTCTCCAAAACTATAACAGATGCAAGCTTGTCCTGTTTGGTGGAGATGATATTTAATAAAATAAGTAGAAATCCACTAAAAGTTTTGTTTGGTTATCTTGCAATCCCGAGATAATCGTCTCCATGCTCCAAATCCATTTTAAAGCCATTTTTAAGGCATTTCGCGCATACATGAAATGAACACATTTTTCTCCAAAACTATAACAGATGCAAGCTTGTCCTGTTTGGTGGAGATGATATTTAATAAAATAAGTAGAAATCCACTAAAAGTTTTGTTTGGTTATCTTGCAATCCCGAGATAATCGTCTCCATGCTCCAAATCCATTTTAAAGCCATTTTTAAGGCATTTCGCGCATACATGAAATGAACACATTTTTCTCCAAAACTATAACAGATGCAAGCTTGTCCTGTTTGGTGGAGATGATATTTAATAAAATAAGTAGAAATCCACTAAAAGTTTTGTTTGGTTATCTTGCAATCCCGAGATAATCGTCTCCATGCTCCAAATCCATTTTAAAGCCATTTTTAAGGCATTTCGCGCATACATGAAATGAACACATTTTTCTCCAAAACTATAACAGATGCAAGCTTGTCCTGTTTGGTGGAGATGATATTTAATAAAATAAGTAGAAATCCACTAAAAGTTTTGTTTGGTTATCTTGCAATCCCGAGATAATCGTCTCCATGCTCCAAATCCATTTTAAAGCCATTTTTAAGGCATTTCGCGCATACATGAAATGAACACATTTTTCTCCAAAACTATAACAGATGCAAGCTTGTCCTGTTTGGTGGAGATGATATTTAATAAAATAAGTAGAAATCCACTAAAAGTTTTGTTTGGTTATCTTGCAATCCCGAGATAATCGTCTCCATGCTCCAAATCCATTTTAAAGCCATTTTTAAGGCATTTCGCGCATACATGAAATGAACACATTTTTCTCCAAAACTATAACAGATGCAAGCTTGTCCTGTTTGGTGGAGATGATATTTAATAAAATAAGTAGAAATCCACTAAAAGTTTTGTTTGGTTATCTTGCAATCCCGAGATAATCGTCTCCATGCTCCAAATCCATTTTAAAGCCATTTTTAAGGCATTTCGCGCATACATGAAATGAACACATTTTTCTCCAAAACTATAACAGATGCAAGCTTGTCCTGTTTGGTGGAGATGATATTTAATAAAATAAGTAGAAATCCACTAAAAGTTTTGTTTGGTTATCTTGCAATCCCGAGATAATCGTCTCCATGCTCCAAATCCATTTTAAAGCCATTTTTAAGGCATTTCGCGCATACATGAAATGAACACATTTTTCTCCAAAACTATAACAGATGCAAGCTTGTCCTGTTTGGTGGAGATGATATTTAATAAAATAAGTAGAAATCCACTAAAAGTTTTGTTTGGTTATCTTGCAATCCCGAGATAATCGTCTCCATGCTCCAAATCCATTTTAAAGCCATTTTTAAGGCATTTCGCGCATACATGAAATGAACACATTTTTCTCCAAAACTATAACAGATGCAAGCTTGTCCTGTTTGGTGGAGATGATATTTAATAAAATAAGTAGAAATCCACTAAAAGTTTTGTTTGGTTATCTTGCAATCCCGAGATAATCGTCTCCATGCTCCAAATCCATTTTAAAGCCATTTTTAAGGCATTTCGCGCATACATGAAATGAACACATTTTTCTCCAAAACTATAACAGATGCAAGCTTGTCCTGTTTGGTGGAGATGATATTTAATAAAATAAGTAGAAATCCACTAAAAGTTTTGTTTGGTTATCTTGCAATCCCGAGATAATCGTCTCCATGCTCCAAATCCATTTTAAAGCCATTTTTAAGGCATTTCGCGCATACATGAAATGAACACATTTTTCTCCAAAACTATAACAGATGCAAGCTTGTCCTGTTTGGTGGAGATGATATTTAATAAAATAAGTAGAAATCCACTAAAAGTTTTGTTTGGTTATCTTGCAATCCCGAGATAATCGTCTCCATGCTCCAAATCCATTTTAAAGCCATTTTTAAGGCATTTCGCGCATACATGAAATGAACACATTTTTCTCCAAAACTATAACAGATGCAAGCTTGTCCTGTTTGGTGGAGATGATATTTAATAAAATAAGTAGAAATCCACTAAAAGTTTTGTTTGGTTATCTTGCAATCCCGAGATAATCGTCTCCATGCTCCAAATCCATTTTAAAGCCATTTTTAAGGCATTTCGCGCATACATGAAATGAACACATTTTTCTCCAAAACTATAACAGATGCAAGCTTGTCCTGTTTGGTGGAGATGATATTTAATAAAATAAGTAGAAATCCACTAAAAGTTTTGTTTGGTTATCTTGCAATCCCGAGATAATCGTCTCCATGCTCCAAATCCATTTTAAAGCCATTTTTAAGGCATTTCGCGCATACATGAAATGAACACATTTTTCTCCAAAACTATAACAGATGCAAGCTTGTCCTGTTTGGTGGAGATGATATTTAATAAAATAAGTAGAAATCCACTAAAAGTTTTGTTTGGTTATCTTGCAATCCCGAGATAATCGTCTCCATGCTCCAAATCCATTTTAAAGCCATTTTTAAGGCATTTCGCGCATACATGAAATGAACACATTTTTCTCCAAAACTATAACAGATGCAAGCTTGTCCTGTTTGGTGGAGATGATATTTAATAAAATAAGTAGAAATCCACTAAAAGTTTTGTTTGGTTATCTTGCAATCCCGAGATAATCGTCTCCATGCTCCAAATCCATTTTAAAGCCATTTTTAAGGCATTTCGCGCATACATGAAATGAACACATTTTTCTCCAAAACTATAACAGATGCAAGCTTGTCCTGTTTGGTGGAGATGATATTTAATAAAATAAGTAGAAATCCACTAAAAGTTTTGTTTGGTTATCTTGCAATCCCGAGATAATCGTCTCCATGCTCCAAATCCATTTTAAAGCCATTTTTAAGGCATTTCGCGCATACATGAAATGAACACATTTTTCTCCAAAACTATAACAGATGCAAGCTTGTCCTGTTTGGTGGAGATGATATTTAATAAAATAAGTAGAAATCCACTAAAAGTTTTGTTTGGTTATCTTGCAATCCCGAGATAATCGTCTCCATGCTCCAAATCCATTTTAAAGCCATTTTTAAGGCATTTCGCGCATACATGAAATGAACACATTTTTCTCCAAAACTATAACAGATGCAAGCTTGTCCTGTTTGGTGGAGATGATATTTAATAAAATAAGTAGAAATCCACTAAAAGTTTTGTTTGGTTATCTTGCAATCCCGAGATAATCGTCTCCATGCTCCAAATCCATTTTAAAGCCATTTTTAAGGCATTTCGCGCATACATGAAATGAACACATTTTTCTCCAAAACTATAACAGATGCAAGCTTGTCCTGTTTGGTGGAGATGATATTTAATAAAATAAGTAGAAATCCACTAAAAGTTTTGTTTGGTTATCTTGCAATCCCGAGATAATCGTCTCCATGCTCCAAATCCATTTTAAAGCCATTTTTAAGGCATTTCGCGCATACATGAAATGAACACATTTTTCTCCAAAACTATAACAGATGCAAGCTTGTCCTGTTTGGTGGAGATGATATTTAATAAAATAAGTAGAAATCCACTAAAAGTTTTGTTTGGTTATCTTGCAATCCCGAGATAATCGTCTCCATGCTCCAAATCCATTTTAAAGCCATTTTTAAGGCATTTCGCGCATACATGAAATGAACACATTTTTCTCCAAAACTATAACAGATGCAAGCTTGTCCTGTTTGGTGGAGATGATATTTAATAAAATAAGTAGAAATCCACTAAAAGTTTTGTTTGGTTATCTTGCAATCCCGAGATAATCGTCTCCATGCTCCAAATCCATTTTAAAGCCATTTTTAAGGCATTTCG
>NW_027444418.1:0-23315 GCF_048569485.1 Anomaloglossus baeobatrachus | reverse complement strand
GAATGAACGTGCTGCGGTGGAGCGGGTCATCGGGGGCATGAGCAGGTTGTAGCAGCGTCTACCGTGACCACGTGCGCCCGTTCATTTCATATGCATGAATCCTCACGCCCATCATCTCTCCGCGCTGAAGCCGGCGCTTACAGGTGGGCGGGGGATGCGTACATAGTAAAGCGCCGGCCCGCGAGATCACCCCTGGCAACTACAGCCTGGAGTGATCATGTGTGGCTATATTCACTGCCCCCCCCCCCCAAGCATCATCAGCACAGGGGGGGGGTGGGGCAGTGAATAAGTATGGTACTCACCCGTCACCGTTCCCTGCAGCATCGCAATGTCCTCCTGTCTTCAGGCACACTGATCTGTGTAGAGAGCGGTGTGCACAGCGATGACGTCATCCCTGCGCGCACCGCTAGTCTCCACACACATCAGCGGGCCGGCAGACAGGAGGACATTGCGATGCTGCAGGGGAACGGCTCCACATAGGTCAGCGGCGCTGCTGACACAGACAGAAAGATGAGCGATGCTGCTGGAGTGAGGAAAGGAGAGTATAAACGTTTATTTTTTGCTGTTCCATAGGATACAGGCTATATAGCAGGATGGGGGTATATTATGAGCAGGATGGGGGTATATTATGCGCAGGATGGGGGTATATAACAGCATGGGGGACATATATACAAGAATGAGGATCTTATACAAGGCAGGAGGATCATTATCAGGATGGGGTACCTTAGAAGAGAATATGGGGACATTACCCCCATTACAGTGTCAGCAGCAGATCCTCGCCCCATAAGTGTGTCATGACCACATTTTTTGCTTAAAATTTTATTTTCCTATTTTCCTCCTCTAAAACCAGGGTGCGTCTTATGGTCCGGTGCATCTTATAGTCCGAAAAATACTGTAAGCTGTCCGTTTAAACCCCTTCACGACCAAGGTTGTATCCCTTTAATGCGAGCTCATGCAGTGAGCCCGCATTATTCTCCACACGTCTACTGCACTGATCAGCAGACATGTGCAGCTCACAAGTGTGCGTGTATCAAACTAACAGCATGGTGACCGGTGGGGGAATCGCACTGTCCCCCGCCGCCATCGGTGGCCTGGTGATGCGATCATGGGTTGCCAATGTGTTGCCATGACAGCACAGGGTCGGATGATGACTCATGACTCACTTCCTGTGAATACCGGCACTCACAGCAACACAGCCTTTCTCCTAATCAGAACGAAGCTGAAGCATTGCTCTGATCAGAAGTGATCTGACAGTACAGGCATAAAGTCCCTCAAGTCCCCTGGGGGGTGGGGGTTTAGTAGAAATAATTTTTGTATCATTGAAAATAAAATAAAAAAAAACAAAAACACATTTAGTATCGCTGTGTTCAGAAATGCCCAATCAAAATATAAAATCAATAAGTCTGATCGGTAAAAGATTTACCAAAAAAAAAAAAAAAAAAAAAATTACGTTTTTTTTTTTTTTTTTTTTGGATGCCGCAACATTGGAGTCAAATGCATTAACAGGGGATCAAAATTGCATCTACCCAAAAATGGTATAAATTAAAAACAATCAGCTCAAGAAGCAAAAACAAAGCCATCACTGAGCCTCAGATATCGAAAAATGAGACTGCTACGGCTCTTGGAAAAAGGCGCCAAAAGAGCAATTCGTTATTTTCCCCTCTTCTGATTTTTTTTTTCACCACAGATAAAAGACAAACTATACATATTTGATATCTACGAACTCGTACTGACCTGGGAAAGCATATTGCCCATAACATTTTATAATCAACATGGTAAGTAAACAAAAACAATTGCACTTTTTCTGCAATTTCATTGCACTTCGAATTTTTTTCCCATTTTCCAGTATACTATGGGGCAGAACAAGGTCATCCAAAACGAAAACTCATCCCGCAAAAGGAAAGCCCCTCAAATGGCTATATTGATGGGGGAAAAAAAAAAAAAATTGCGGCTCTTGCAAGAAGCAGGAGAAAAAAAAACAAACAAAAAAACCCGGAAAATTGCCTTGGGGTGAAGGTTAACCCTAGAACGCTCAAACATAGAAATCTACAATAGAAAACAAGTAATCTAGCAGCCCTGCAAGGCCCCAGGTATGCGTTCTAGGGTTAAAATGCATTGCAGACAGTACATGGATGCGTACAACGATGGGTGACAGTAACCACAGGCCAGGTCCAGATGGTCCCGTTTCACCATCCACAGGTCTCCTAACATGAACTCAAAAATATACAAATATTAGCCTGGTGAGTTAAGGCCCAGTCACACACAACGACTTACCAGCGATCCTGAAAACGATGCGACCTGATAGGGATCGCAGGTAAGTCGCTGGGAGGTCGCTGGTGAGATGTCACACAGTCAGATCTTACCAGCGATGCAGGAACAATACAGGTCGCAGTAGAGACCTGTATAACGATCTCAGCAGTCACTGTGACCCTGTCACACAGTGTCAAACACAGCGATGTGTCCTGCCCAGCAAGACATCGCCTTTGAAGAAAATGGCCTGGACCATTCTGCAACGACTAGAGATCTCACAGCAGGGGCCTGATCGCTGGTAGATGTCACACATAACAAGATCGCTAATGGGATCGCTACTGTGTCACAGAAACCGTGACTCATCTGCGATCTCGCTAGCGATCTCGTTATGTGTGACGGTACCATTAGGATCGCTGCTGTTGATACCAACATTGCGATCCGTATACAGATGGTGAAATACAGCCAACAGAAGTTGATCTAAAGTCAGGAACCAGAGAAATAGCAATGCTCACATTATGTTTCACCATCTTGCACCCTCAAGAAAATTGATTCAGAAGAGACCTCATCTGCCATTTGCTTTTGGAGGATGGATGCGCTCTGTATTCTAAAAAAGCAGTGACAGGCTGTTTGCAGCACCTCAGGTGAAGTCCTTCCCAAGGAAAGGGGACGCAAGTCAAATCCAAGGGATCCTCTTGGTTACCATATTGCTTTGTGTTCTGTGACGCCTTTGTTCAACCTACTGTGCTTTGTATCCATGTGTAAAAAGACAGGACACGCCTTACAGAACGGAGCTCGGACAAACGCAAAGTGAGTCATTCTGTTTCATTGTGAATGGCTCCATCATTGGTGTAGCGCAAACCCGGAGGCTCAGATGAAAATTTCCATACAACATATCCAGAGCATGGGAACCAGAGCCCACCCGATAGTAAAGCACTTACACTGGTGTGATGCATCGTTCACACTCCCCTCGGTCAAAACGCAAGACGTCGGAAGAAGGTGTAAGCTCCGCAGCACATTAGCAGTCACTGATTGGCTGCAGTGTTAACATGGCATCTGTATCAAAGGTGTCGCAGGAGTGGAGTATATGCATATTTTACACAACAGAATGCAGCATTTAAAGGGATTGTAGCCCCCCAAATAATATTAACACCCTGCACAGCGATATAGTGGACTTCACCCCCTTTAGAAATCTTAGCGGTACAGTGCCTGAGAAAAACACTTAAGCTGCATACCAATGAGGGGGCTTCTGAGCACACTAGGCAGGCCAAGTATTCTGTACCTGTTACACCCCATCATCTTGCATGTTGAGTGCCTTCTTCCACTCCCCAGAGTGGGCACAGCCTGAACTCAGTCTGCATGTTGCCAGTTAGCATTGCCTGACACAGTCTATGTTGGTTTTATCTCCCTAAGGGCACTTTCACACTTGCGTTTTCCTTCCGTTACAATCCGCCCTTTTGGAAAACAGCGGAATCCGTTAACGGATTCCGCTGTTTCCCATAGACTTGTATGGTTGACGAATTGTGCCAAAAGGACCTGTGTTGCTTCCGCCCAGCGAGAGGAACGCAGCATGTAACGTTGTTTTGAGCAGCGGAGTCCTCAGGATTTCACTGCGCATACTCTTTTTGTTTGTTTTTTTAAAATCACAAACTTTATTTTGTCTCGCGGTGGCCGAACGTTCAGCTGAGCGCTCGCTCACCAGCATGCCCGGCCGCCCGCAAGCGACAGCGCTCAGCTGAGCGACCGGCCGCCGGCTATTGAGAGCGCTCAGCTGATCGTTCACAATAGTCTGCTGCCGGTAAAACTGTAAAGAAGAAAAAAAAATTTAAAAAAAAAGCTTTCCGTTGTTTTGTACGATCCGTAGCATCCGTTGTGCCACTATATGCAACGCATTCATAGCATCCGTAACACAACGCAATGCAACGGAAGCCGTCCAACGCAAGTGTGAAACTAGCCTAAGGCACCCAGACGTGTAGAGAGTGGCTTCCACAGAGTGGGGCCGGGGGAAAACACATTGGATGGCAGGCCTGTCTCATTGACTTCAGAAGGCTTAGCCACAACTCATCTAATGTGTATGGCCACTATGTATTCAGAGGGCCAGGATACCACTAAACACCATACACTAGATATCTCAGACAGCAGTTAACTTTTCATGATCTGATAAAAAGAGAAGGAAAGGGTCAGTATAAAAGATAACAGCCATGTTTGGTGCCTCATTCCCTGGAAGGGTGCAGTTGTTGGCAATCTTAGCAAGTCATTCATGCCATAAGCAAATCCAGTGCAGGCCAGACCCAGGGAGATACAGGAGAGATTTGTTGTACTAAATGTAGTCCACGTACTTCCATTCATTGGGTTTCATTAAAAATGTGGTGCTGTTTGCCTGCTATAGCCTCTGCATTACTGACTACAGAATCCGTTGTGGAGCTAGCCCCTTTATCAGATGTGTTGGAGCATGATCTTGTGTACACTTTCTAATATACAGCTATAACAGGCTCTTCTCCTGGACTTGTTACTGCACAACTATCCAGTCCACAAAGTCACCGCTAATGGAGCAGCATGTGACCAGATCTGGACATCAGCCTCGTCCAATAGAAAAGCAGCTTTGGCTGCTTTCACACATGCAGTTTTTGCCGTGCAGCACAATACGTGCGGCTCTGCAGAAAAAACTCAAGTTGTTTTTTTTTGCCACCGGTTGCGTTTTTTCCCGCATAGACTTGCATTAGCGCCGTATTGTGCCGCATGGCCTTGCGTTGCGTCCGGTTTTTGCCGGATGTGGCATATTTAGCCCATGCGGCGGCCGGATGGAACGTTACCTGGCACGTTTTTGTGTGCGGCAAAAAAAAAAACGCATCGCGACAGATACAGCGCAATTCACAATGCAAGCATATGATGTGCCGGATGCGTTTTTTTGTACTGCGCATGCTCAGTATCAAGCCGCATCCGTCAAAAACCGGACGGGCCGCATGGAAAAACTTATGCGACGGATCAGTTTTTTTCGCCGCATCCGTTGCATGTTTTTGAGCCGGATTGAGCCGCACTGCACAAACCGGATGTGTGAAAGCAGCCTTTCCCAGGTGAGGTGTTTTTGAACTGGAGAAGGCCGATGGTCGGATCTGGTCACATGCTCAATCATTAGCGCCAACTTTATGGACAGGATAGTTGTGCAGTCTGTGAGGATACTAACCTGTCATGTCTAAATAATAGGAAGTGCCAGAAAATCATATCCTCAACACATCTGTTGTAATAAAGCCAACCCTTTCAAAGGGAACCAAGTTTTACCTTATGAGCTGCAGCCACCACCAGTGACATATATATATATATATATATATATTACAACGGTACTGTGGTGCGCATGCGTGGATGGTTTTGACCTTTCCTCATACCTGCACATTACAGTACTTTGTTCTGCCCTCAGCAGAGCAATGGAGGCCTCTGTGAATGACGCAGGACGTGTCATGCACAAGGGACTGGGCAGAAGGATGACAATCACACAAGATGGAGGCAGCACCGGACTGAGCAGTGACACCCATCGGACCAGACCACCCTGCAGGTGAGTATAATGAGCAGAGATCTTAAAGTATACATACTTTATGCTGGATCTTCTCCTTCAAAATCATATATTAATCTTTCAGGCACCTGTAGATAGCATTTGACAGTATGACATTCTCTTTACGTGTCAGGCTGATCATACACGAGACTGAAGTAGTCAGGGCTGACTCATGACCTCACCTCATGGATTTAGCACACTGGATTTTAATGTCTGCTCTAATACATTTTCTAATGATGACATACTGAAATAAACAAGCACACCAAGTCAAACTGATCATGCATGTTTATAGTGAAATCAGAAGAGCTCGGTCCTGCACATGCCCTTACCCAGCCTGCTTAGTGTGATATGAGTAGAATTGCCTGGTTTGGATGGTACAAAAGGCTCTTCAGAGTTTCAAAACTGAAAGCCCTGCAAAATGTTAAAGGGGTATCCCAGGGTCGAGAGAGATTCCTGCAGTCACTATGGTGATCGTGACTGTGTACTGTATATAATGTCAGCATTCCCCTCCATTATCAACGGCCAGTCATGTGACCAAGTATGCCTTTTGCTGCAGTCGTGTGCCTCATTGGCTTGACTCAAATGATCAGACTGTAAAAATGTCATCTGAGCCTGGAATACTCAAAAGCGCATGACATTACAGCTACCAGCAGAGACAAGCTGTGCGATAGGGTGCATGGTACACACACAAAAAAAACAATGCATGTCACACACGTTTGGAGCCACAAGACACATTTCTATTCACTGACAGCAAGCATGCTGGGAAAATAGTTTCAGTGTCGTGTTATGAAGAAAATAAAATACATTCCAAGATACAGAACCTTTACCAAAAATTCTATTTCCACAACATTAATCACCTGCAGACGGAATATGTACGTGTATACAGTATTGTATAGTGATGACATTTGATGCTCAGCACAAGAAAGTCATTTACACCAGTATTTTCTGCAACAAAAAAACATTTTCCAATAGTTCCTTAAAAGCAACTACAGTAAGAAGTAGGCACAGCCACAGATCGGATAGATGGCGGACAGAAATCACTGGTGGGATTAGCTATCCTCCCAACATCTCCACCCAGGGATACAAGCACAGTGTATCCTCTATGGCAGTGTTTCTCAACTCCAGTCCTCAAGACCCACCAACAGATCGTGTTTTCAGGTTTTCCTCAATCAGGTTTTCAGGATTTCCTTAATGTTGCACAGGTGATGGAATTATTCCCTGTCTAACATTGAGGAAAACCTAAAAACATGACCTGTTGGTGGGTCTTGAGGACTGGAGTTGAGAAACACTGCTCTATGGTCACACATCAGAGAATGGCGTTACTACCCAATCATTCCCACTCATGGCAGCAGGACCCGACACTGACAGATTCCCCGCAGTATCAAGCTACAGCATCCATTTTTAGAAAACTTTCTGTAGAGTTGGGCTGGATAAATCCTCAGCTACGGGCTGGCATGGCAACCAAGTGACAGCATCTGAAGACAAGAAGCTGGAGCTGTCACGTCATTCCTGAGCAGCCATCAACCTAGTGGCAGCTGTCTGAACTCCGCATACCCCTCTCCTTATGCCGAGTATGACCATGGAGTGCCCTGCTGAGAAGATGGAGAGTTCTTTAAGAGTAGATTCAGGATATTAGCAAGAAAGCAACGAGAGAACACATCGTCCTGTTACAGCATACGTCAGCAAATACGTCTGTGATGGAGAATGGTGCACAAGGTGGCAGCACTGTCCGTATGGGAGCATGCAGCGCTTGCAGTATACATTACACTTGTGACTCTACATTATGCCACTAGCAGCATCCTTAAAAGGGGTTGTTAACAGCTGGATAGATTTAGGACGCTGTGGCTAATCCTCCCCCATGATGCAATTTCTTCAGGTATTTACTATTGCATCAAAGCAATGTCCACTCATTGGCTGCAGCCTGCACATGACAAGTCCCGCTCTCACATGCCGGCGGCCGGGCGCTCAGCTGAACGTTTGGCCACCGAAAAACAAAATAAAGTTTGTGATTAAAAAAAAATAAAAAGCATGCGCAGTGAAAAATAAAGGTTTCCGCCGCTCAAAAAAAAAACCTTACATGCTGCGTTCCTTCCGCCCGACGCAGCGTCAAAATAACGACGGTGTGTCGTCCAGCTGATGCAACGCTGACACTTGCGTTACAGTGCGTCGTCCATACAAGTCTATGGAGAATAGCGCAGTGTGTTAACGGACTGTGCTATTCTCCATAGTGACGGACTGCGCTGAACGCAAGTGTGAAAGTACCCTTAATTCCATTGAGTATTGCAGGTTTTCTTTTTTTTTTTCCTTAAACCCGCCATATGGTTCCAGCAATAACTGCCCTTCTAATTAGTACTAATTTTTATCAAGGGGTTATAGAGCATATTAAAGACAGTCCCAAGGAATCCTGTGAGCCATAATCCTTCGTAAAGACCATAAACATAAGCACTGAAATAAAAAAAGCCCATATCTCAGGAATCAGGAGGGAAAAAAAAACAGGATACATATGATACAGCAACACTCACAAAAAAAATGCATGATCATATAGGAGATAGTGAGGCTATTAGCGTGTGCTATAATCCAGCACAGTGGGCCGTCTAAGGTGGTGTTTATTCATCATTTCCCATCTAACATAGCAGAAGCTGGAGAGAGGGTCCATCTGTAGACCCCATCCTCCAGTGCGAGCAGAGCTGACAGCCATGCTGCTATGTGCTCCACATTTAGATGCACAGTAAACTCTAGATTGACCTTGACTGAAATGTGGGATTCCTAATGTTTGGAGCCCAGTCCTGGCTGAGCAGCTGTACAGGGAGCTGTGCTGCAACCCGAGCCCCTACATTATCTCCCATTGCTAACCTGCCCTTATTTGGCCAACGCAGGGATTCCAATCCGACGCCACACGCATACACAAAGCCCTGGTACAGAGGAAGTCCAGCCATCAGCCCTTTACCAGCGGCTGGCAGGCATCGGTGGCTCATCAGGACAGCCTACCACCACACAATCACAACCGATTCTCCTATTGTGATGTGACCCCATAAGAATGCACCACAGATACCCTGGCACTGAAGTCCTACATTCACAAATCCTGCAAGTTAGGAGCACACTGCTTCCATTAAGGATATTGTCTGTCATTTACTTGTGACCATTTCGTCCTTTTCTGGAAGCTGCTGGCTGTCAGCAATAACCCCGATTATATAGGGTCACTGAGGGGAACACATTGCTAGGAAGGTCTGCCGTTCAGAGCCATGGGAGAGCTTGATGATGAACACCGTGGTGCTGATGCCTTCCCAGTAACATAACTGGACAGACCTAACGTTCCTACTCTCCATGGATGTCAAGGAACATTAGGCGCGATCCTGAGAAGCAGATTGTATTCATATATAGTGGGATATCAGAGAATGTGCCCAGAGACCTCTCTCCTACTGAGTATACGGCTACACTGCAATGGGAAAGGAAAGCAGCACATAACGTGTCAGCCGCACCCTCCGGGGGTCACTGCCCCTCTTCTGTATTGTACCCCAGAGCTTAAGAATACTAGATCGTGATTAGCAAAGCCCACCCATCATTAAGCATTAGGCACAAGACCTCACATCAGCGGTATTTTGCCGCAGGGCCGGAGCTGGTACAAATGCGTTTCAGCTCAATTCACCTCCAATAGAGTCGCGGCGGGATGCGGTCACATGCACCAAATGTGACCGAATCTTGCCACAATTCCATAGGAAATTAATGGAGCTGAAATGCACTTCTGACGGATCCGGTCTTGCGGCAAAATACCGCTGATGTGAGCGCAGCCTTAGAATGATTTTTTTACAATCATGACGTGGGATGGGGGATGTTACAAGTTGAGATCACACTGGGGACAAGAGCAGTGGAAAGATGTGTAGCATGGTGACAATTGGGTCATTGACTACCACTGTGAGACAGCAGGTGACCTAGGCACAGTGACTCACCACATACAGAATGGTGACAGATGGGACAGTGACCCTGGCCTGTCCCCCCCCCCTCCCCAGGTAGAGGTGGCACAGTGACCCTGGCCTGTCTCCCCCCCCCCCCTCCCAGGTAGAGGTGGCACAGTGACCCTGGCCTGTCCCCCCCCCCCCCCTCCCAGGTAGAGGTGGCACAGTGACCCTGGCCTGTCCCCCCCCCACCCTCCCAGGTAGAGGTGGCACAGTGACCCTGGCCTGTCCCCCCCCCCCTTCCAGGTAGAGGTGGCACAGTGACCCTGGCCTGTCCCCCCCCCCTCCCAGGTAGAGGTGGCACAGTGACCCTGGCCTGTCCCCCCCCCACCCTCCCAGGTAGAGGTGGCACAGTGACCCTGGCCTGTCCCCCCCCCCTTCCAGGTAGAGGTGGCACAGTGACCCTGGCCTGTCCCCCCCCCCTTCCAGGTAGAGGTGGCGGTGTGACCCTGGCCTGTCCCCCCCCCCCTTCCAGGTAGAGGTGGCACAGTAACCCTGGCCTGTCCCCCCCCCCCCCTTCCAGGTAGAGGTGGCACAGTGACCCTGGCCTGTCCCCCCCCCCCCTTCCAGGTAGAGGTGGCACAGTGACCCTGGCCTGCCCCCCCCCCCAGGTACAGGTGGCACAGTAACCCTGGCCTCCCCCCCAGATAGATGTAGAGGTGGCACGGTAACCCTTACATACTGTCCTCGTAGATAAAGAGCTGGCACAGTAGCACTGGCCTGCCCCCCAGGTAGATGTAGAGGTGGCACAGTAAGGCCGGCTTCACATTTGCAGTATTCTCCCGAAATGCAGTACAGTTCAATACAGTGGAATCGCGGCAAGATAAGGTCACATGGTCACATGCAGCCGCATATGACCTGATCTTGCCGCGATTCCATTTAACTGTATTGAACTATACCATATTTCTGACGGATCCGGCATTGCTGCAGAATACCGCTAATCTGAAGCCGGCCTTACCCTGGCGTGCCCCCCAGGTAGATGTATCCCAGTAACCCTGGCGTGCCCCCCAGGTAGATGTATCCCAGTAACCCTGGCGTGCCCCCCAGGTAGATGTATCCCAGTAACCCTGGCGTGCCCCCCAGGTAGATGTATCCCAGTAACCCTGGCGTGCCCCCCAGGTAGATGTATCCCAGTAACCCTGGCGTGCCCCCCAGGTAGATGTATCCCAGTAACCCTGGCGTGCCCCCCAGGTAGATGTATCCCAGTAACCCTGGCGTGCCCCCCAGGTAGATGTATCCCAGTAACCCTGGCGTGCCCCCCAGGTAGATGTATCACAGTAACCCTGGCGTGCCCCCCAGGTAGATGTATCACAGTAACCCTGGCGTGCCCCCCAGGTAGATGTAGAGGTGGTACAGTAACCCTGACATACCCCCCAGATGTCAGGATGGCACAATATGATAAGCGGCCCCCCAGGAAGGGATGGCACAGTAACCCTGGCCTGCTTCCCATGTCTCAGGATGGAACAGTACCCCTGGCCTGCCCCCAGGTCTAAGGATGGCACTGTATGATAGCCTGCCCTGCATGAAAAGATGGCACAGTAACCCTGGCCTACCCCCCAAGTAGAGGTGAAAAAAAACCCTGGCCTGCCAGCAGGTTTCTTAGGGCACAGTATGATATATTGAGTCACCTCTATATGATGCCACAGTGCCCCCGGGATGGCACAGTAACCCCGGCCTGCCCCCGGGATGGCACAGTAACCCCGGCCTGCCCCCGGGATGGCACAGTAACCCCGGCCTGCCCCCGGCATGGCACAGTACCCCCGGCATGGCACAGTACCCCCGGCCTGCCCCCGGGATGGCACAGTACCCCCGGCCTGCCCCCGGGATGGCACAGTACCCCCGGCCTGCCCCCGGGATGGCACAGTAACCCCGGCCTGCCCCCGGCATGGCACAGTAACCCCGGCCTGCCCCCGGCATGGCACAGTAACCCCGGCCTGCCCCCCGGCATGGCACAGTAACCCCGGCCTGCCCCCCGGCATGGCACAGTAACCCCGGCCTGCCCCCCGGCATGGCACAGTGCCCCCGGCCTGCCCCCCGGCATGGCACAGTGCCCCCGGCCTGCCCCCCGGCATGGCACAGTGCCCCCGGCCTGCCCCCCGGCATGGCACAGTGCCCCCGGCCTGCCCCCCGGCATGGCACAGTGCCCCCGGCCTGCCCCCCGGCATGGCACAGTGCCCCCGGCCTGCCCCCCGGCATGGCACAGTGCCCCCGGCCTGCCCCCCGGCATGGCACAGTGCCCCCGGCCTGCCCCCCGGCATGGCACAGTGCCCCCGGCCTGCCCCCCGGCATGGCACAGTGCCCCCGGCCTGCCCCCCGGCATGGCACAGTGCCCCCGGCCTGCCCCCCGGCATGGCACAGTGCCCCCGGCCTGCCCCCCGGCATGGCACAGTGCCCCCGGCCTGCCCCCCGGCATGGCACAGTGCCCCCGGCCTGCCCCCCGGCATGGCACAGTGCCCCCGGCCTGCCCCCCGGCATGGCACAGTGCCCCCGGCCTGCCCCCCGGCATGGCACAGTGCCCCCGGCCTGCCCCCCGGCATGGCACAGTGCCCCCGGCCTGCCCCCCGGCATGGCACAGTGCCCCCGGCCTGCCCCCCGGCATGGCACAGTGCCCCCGGCCTGCCCCCCGGCATGGCACAGTGCCCCCGGCCTGCCCCCCGGCATGGCACAGTGCCCCCGGCCTGCCCCCCGGCATGGCACAGTGCCCCCGGCCTGCCCCCCGGCATGGCACAGTGCCCCCGGCCTGCCCCCCGGCATGGCACAGTGCCCCCGGCCTGCCCCCCGGCATGGCACAGTGCCCCCGGCCTGCCCCCCGGCATGGCACAGTGCCCCCGGCCTGCCCCCCGGCATGGCACAGTGCCCCCGGCCTGCCCCCCGGCATGGCACAGTGCCCCCGGCCTGCCCCCCGGCATGGCACAGTGCCCCCGGCCTGCCCCCCGGCATGGCACAGTGCCCCCGGCCTGCCCCCCGGCATGGCACAGTGCCCCCGGCCTGCCCCCCGGCATGGCACAGTGCCCCCGGCCTGCCCCCCGGCATGGCACAGTGCCCCCGGCCTGCCCCCCGGCATGGCACAGTGCCCCCGGCCTGCCCCCCGGCATGGCACAGTGCCCCCGGCCTGCCCCCCGGCATGGCACAGTGCCCCCGGCCTGCCCCCCGGCATGGCACAGTGCCCCCGGCCTGCCCCCCGGCATGGCACAGTGCCCCCGGCCTGCCCCCCGGCATGGCACAGTGCCCCCGGCCTGCCCCCCGGCATGGCACAGTGCCCCCGGCCTGCCCCCCGGCATGGCACAGTGCCCCCGGCCTGCCCCCCGGCATGGCACAGTGCCCCCGGCCTGCCCCCCGGCATGGCACAGTGCCCCCGGCCTGCCCCCCGGCATGGCACAGTGCCCCCGGCCTGCCCCCCGGCATGGCACAGTGCCCCCGGCCTGCCCCCCGGCATGGCACAGTGCCCCCGGCCTGCCCCCCGGCATGGCACAGTGCCCCCGGCCTGCCCCCCGGCATGGCACAGTGCCCCCGGCCTGCCCCCCGGCATGGCACAGTGCCCCCGGCCTGCCCCCCGGCATGGCACAGTGCCCCCGGCCTGCCCCCCGGCATGGCACAGTGCCCCCGGCCTGCCCCCCGGCATGGCACAGTGCCCCCGGCCTGCCCCCCCGGCATGGCACAGTGCCCCCGGCCTGCCCCCCCGGCATGGCACAGTGCCCCCGGCCTGCCCCCCCGGCATGGCACAGTGCCCCCGGCCTGCCCCCCGGCATGGCACAGTGCCCCCGGCCTGCCCCCCGGCATGGCACAGTGCCCCCGGCCTGCCCCCCGGCATGGCACAGTGCCCCCGGCCTGCCCCCCGGCATGGCACAGTGCCCCCGGCCTGCCCCCCGGCATGGCACAGTGCCCCCGGCCTGCCCCCCGGCATGGCACAGTGCCCCCGGCCTGCCCCCCGGCATGGCACAGTGCCCCCGGCCTGCCCCCCGGCATGGCACAGTGCCCCCGGCCTGCCCCCCGGCATGGCACAGTGCCCCCGGCCTGCCCCCCGGCATGGCACAGTGCCCCCGGCCTGCCCCCCGGCATGGCACAGTGCCCCCGGCCTGCCCCCCGGCATGGCACAGTGCCCCCGGCCTGCCCCCCGGCATGGCACAGTGCCCCCGGCCTGCCCCCCGGCATGGCACAGTGCCCCCGGCCTGCCCCCCGGCATGGCACAGTGCCCCCGGCCTGCCCCCCGGCATGGCACAGTGCCCCCGGCCTGCCCCCGGGATGGCACAGTACCCCCGGCCTGCCCCCGGGATGGCACAGTACCCCCGGCCTGCCCCCGGGATGGCACAGTACCCCCGGCCTGCCCCCGGGATGGCACAGTACCCCCGGCCTGCCCCCGGGATGGCACAGTACCCCCGGCCTGCCCCCGGGATGGCACAGTACCCCCGGCCTGCCCCCGGGATGGCACAGTACCCCCGGCCTGCCCCCGGGATGGCACAGTACCCCCGGCCTGCCCCCGGGATGGCACAGTACCCCCGGCCTGCCCCCGGGATGGCACAGTACCCCCGGCCTGCCCCCGGGATGGCACAGTACCCCCGGCCTGCCCCCGGGATGGCACAGTACCCCCGGCCTGCCCCCGGGATGGCACAGTACCCCCGGCCTGCCCCCGGGATGGCACAGTAACCCCGGCCTGCCCCCGGGATGGCACAGTAACCCCGGCCTGCCCCCGGGATGGCACAGTAACCCCGGCCTGCCCCCGGGATGGCACAGTAACCCCGGCCTGCCCCCGGGATGGCACAGTAACCCCGGCCTGCCCCCGGGATGGCACAGTAACCCCGGCCTGCCCCCGGGATGGCACAGTAACCCCGGCCTGCCCCCGGGATGGCACAGTAACCCCGGCCTGCCCCCGGGATGGCACAGTAACCCCGGCCTGCCCCCGGGATGGCACAGTAACCCCGGCCTGCCCCCGGGATGGCACAGTAACCCCGGCCTGCCCCCGGGATAGCACAGTAACCCCGGCCTGCCCCCGGGATGGCACAGTACCCCTGGCCTGCCCCCCGGGGCTCTGGATCGCACAGTACCCCTGGCCTGGATGGCACAGCTCGGGGCCCAGTGGGCAGCTGTTGTCGGGCCGTACCTGGTGCAGAGCCGTGAGCCCGTCCACATTGGCGTAGTTGATGTCAGCCCCCCGGTCCAGTAACTTGAGCACCTCGTCGCTGTCGCCGCTGGAGCAGGCAGCCAGGAACACGGCGCCATCGTCGAACTTCACCTTGGTCTTCTTCCGCTTGATGACGTGCGGCTCCAGGTCTGTCTCTGAGCCGATCCAGCGTTTGAGCTGCTCGTTCCTCTTCTGTTTAGCGTCCGCCATCTTCATTCCCTCCCCCTCCCAGCCCCGGGTCCTTCCCTTCCTGCCGCTGTCTTCCTCTACTCTGCTGCGAGCTCTCAGAGCAGAGGGCGCTCTCCGAGGCCGCCGTACACCGCAGCCCCCGCTTCTCCGCCGAGTCCGGGGCCCACACCCAACTCCGCTCACTGACACACAGACGTCTGCAGGCCCCGACCGGCTGTGCACACACAACGCGCGCCCGCGACGCTCATCTGCATACTCTCGCGAGAGGAGCCGACGTCAGGACATATTGCTCGGGTAGAGGTGTTCACCGCCACCGCCTTCGGGAGAGGAGGGGCTCAGGGTGCAGAGAGCCGTTGTGATTGGCTCCCACAGCGCTGACGTAATCTCTGCCTTGTTTGGCTGAGGATGAGTTGTTACTTGTAGTAAGTGGCTGTGCCTGTATGGGCGGCGTCAGCTGTGTCAGGGCCGCTCACACGCTGCATATTACACAAAGCACACACAATGTATGCCTAGTGTTACTGTGCAGACGTATTGTCACCTCTACCTGCCCCTATGTACATGAAGGTTCACATAGCTGAGTGGGATCGCATTCTTCTACTGCTAAAACTACATTTCCCAGCAGCATTTGCGTCTCCTCAGACTCCTCCCCCTCGCTATGCTCCTGCCTAGCCCCACCTCTCTGAGCTCTCGTCACCGGTTGCTTCTGTGCACTGTGCCCTGTACGGTGGTTCTCTCCCTGACCTATGATATGTCTTCTGCCATTATATCAGCACTGCAGCAGTGAGGTGTACATCACAGCAAAGCTCACTCTCCTGCAGCTTCCACCGGGAACTTGGCATTACAAAGCAGAACTGTGTTTGCTGCCTGCTGCTGACAGATCAGTAATGGAAACTGCAAATGTCACTATTCATCCATGTAACCGCTCTATTCCTCTCAGCCACTGTATATGCAGGCCTGATCTGCAGTATACCACTCCTCCTAGATCCCCGATACACAGCCCGATCCTGCAGTACATCGCTCCTCACAGCCTCTCTATACACAGCCCGATCCTGCAGTACATCGCTCCTCACAGCCTCTCTATACACAGCCCCTTCCTGCAGTACATCGCTCCTCACAGCCTCTCTATACACAGCCCCTTCCTGCAGTACATCACTCCTCACAGCCTCTCTATACACAGCCCCATCCTGCAGTATATCGCTCCTCACAAGTCTCTCTATACACAGCCCAATCCTGCAGTATATCACTCCTCACAGCCTCTCTATACACAGCCCGATCCTGCAGTATATCGCTCCTCACAGCCTCTCTATACACAGCCCGATCCTGCAGTATATCGCTCCTCACAGCCTCTCTATACACAGCCCGATCCTGCAGTATATCGCTCCTCACAGCCTCTCTATACACAGCCCGATCCTGCAGTATATCGCTCCTCACAGCCTCTCTATACACAGCCCGATCCTGCAGTATATCGCTCCTCACAGCCTCTCTATACACAGCCCGATCCTGCAGTATATCGCTCCTCACAGCCCCTCTATACATAGCTTGATCCTGCAGTATATCGCTCCTCACATCCTCTCTATACACAGCCCGATCCTGCAGTATATCACTCCTCACAGCCTTTCTATTATAGAGTCCCATCCTGCAGTATATTGCTCCTCCCAGCCTCTCTATTATAGAGTCCCATCCTGCAGTATATCACTCCTCACGACTTCTCTACACACAGCCCCATCCTGCAGTATATTACTCCTCACAGCATTTCTATACACAGCCCGATCCTGCAGTATAACACTCCTCAAAGCCTCTCTATTATAAATTCCCATTCTGGAGTACATCGCTCCTCACAGTCTCTCTATTCACAGCCCCATCCTGCAGTATATCATTCCTCAAAGGCTCTCTATTATAAAGTCCCATACTGCAGTACATCGCTCCTCGCAGCCTCTCTATACACAGCCCCATCCTGCTGTATATCGCTCCTTACAGCCTGTCTATATAGAGTCCCATCCAGTACTATATTAATAATTTTATTTCCTCTATACACAGTCACATCCTACACATACATTGCTCTTCACATGCTCTCTAATAGTGCCATCCTGCAGTATATCACTCATTTCACTTCCTCTATACACATCTCATCCTGCAGTACATACAGGTGCATCTCAATAAATGAGAATATCATCAAAAAGTTAATTTATTTCAGTAATTCAATACAAAAAGGAAACACATATATTATATAGAGTCATTACACACAGAGTGATCTATTCCAAGTGTTTATTTCTGTTGATGTTGATGATTATGGCTTACAGCCAACGAAAACCTGAAAGTCATTATCTCAGAAAATTAGAATACTATACAAGGCCAACTGAAAAAATGATTTTAAACTCAGAAATGTTGGTGCAAGGTCTGTACAGTAAATGCACTCAATGCTTGGTCGGGGCTCCTTTTGAATTACTGCATCAATGTGGCGTGGCATGGATGTGATCAGTCTGTGGCACTGCTGAGCTGTTATGGAAGCCCAGGTTGCTTTGATAGCAGACTTTAGCTCCTCTGCATTGTTGGGTCTGGTGTGTCTCATCTTGTTCTTGAAAATACCCTATAGATTTTTTTATGGGGTTTAGGTCAGGCGAATTTGCTGGCCAATGAAGCACAAAGTTACTGTGGTTTTTAAACCATGTATTGGTACTTTTGGCAGTGTGGATAGGTGCCAAGTCCTGCTGGAAAATGAAATCTCCAAAAAGCTTGTCGGCAGAGGGAAGCATGAAGTGCTCTAAAATTTCCTGGTAGACGGCTGCACTGACTTTGGTCTTGATAAAACACAGTGGACCTACACCAGCAGATAACATGACTCCCCAAACCATCACTGATTGTGGAAACTTCACACTAGACCTCAAGCTGCTTGGATTACCACACTCTGGGACCTTGATTTCCAAAATTTACTTTCATCTGAAAACAACACCTTGGACCACTAAGCAATAGTCCAGTTCTTTTTCTCCTTCGCCCGGGTCAGACACTTCTGGTGTTGTCTATTAGTCATGAGTGGCTTGACACAAGGAATGCGACAGTTGTAGCCCATGTCCTAGATACGTCTGGTTGTGGTGGCTCTTGAAGCACTGACTCCACCAGCAGTCCACTCCTTGTGAATCTCTCTGAAATTTTTGTTTGGCCTTTTCTTAACAATCCTATCAAGGCTGCGGTTATCCCTGTTGCTTGTGCACCTTTTCCTACCACACTTTTTCCTTCCACTCAACTTTCCATTAATATGCTTGGATACAGCATACAGGATACAGCCAACATCTTTAGCACTGACCATTTGTGGCTTACCTTCCTTGTGGGGTGTTTCAATGACTGTCTTCTGAACATCTGTCAAGTCAGCAGTCTTCCCCATAAGGGCCCATGTTAAATGTTTAGGAAGCCTTTGCAGGTGTTTTGTGGTAATTATTCTAATTTTCTGAGCTAATGACTTTTGGGTTTTCATTGGGTGTAAGCCATAATCATCAACATTATCCAAAATAGTAGTTGCAGTCAAGTAAAGGTAAGGAGAAAAAGCAAGTATATAGATGAACATTGGAATATGAATCTGCATTGCTACCAAGAAAACATTTTTTTGAAAAATATGAGTTACTTAGCAAATAAAGGTGGCAAATTTACTTGTGCCCAGAAACCACGTCAAGGTGTAACTGTCATCTGTATCTTTTTCCCTGCGGCAACACTTTGCCTTCTCCATGTCGTCCAAATACTTTTCAAAATTAAACTCCTCATTTGATGAGGCTGAAGATACGGCAGCAGTAGCACTGGCAGGATCCAAGGCCTCTTGCTCTTGGCAGTTTTGTAACCCACTCTTCCTATCCGCTACCTCTGTCAGAGCGTCTTTTCCTTTAGTAAGCTGTTGATCTTCCAGCAATATACGATGACTTGAGTCCCCATACTCAGCTTCCAGAAGATTTTTTTTTTCTAATTGCAGTGTTTTTCTCCATTTAATTGAACCAGCAATGCCATCTGCAATTAAACCTCCTCCTTGGGACAGGCAAAACAGCAAGTTCTTTCACTCCTTTATGAAAATGCCAAGAGTTAAATCATCAGCTTGTAATTTTTTAGTCACAGTAAATGGGTGGTGAAGCAATTTCTTCAATTGAGCCACCTGTGTCCATTGACTTTCATATAGTGCTATCTGAGGGTTTGCCATGTCTACAAGAAAGGGTTTCATCGCAAGCAATCTCTCAATCGTTAAATAAGTGCTGCCCCACTGAGTGGCTTAATCGACAATTGCCCCTTTTCCAGCATGTCTCTTCAAGATGGAATCATTTTAGGGGTTCTGGCAGCAATAACCAATTTTCTCACTTTGCCAATCAGAGTTCCAGTATGTCCCTCTTGCAGACGATGTCTTATTGACAGTGCATGTGATAAATAGGAGAGAGATGTGAAGAAGCTTCAACAAGATCATCTAATTCTAAAGGATCATTTTGCTGTTTATTGAACGTTTAGACTTGCTTTACAAAGTGCTGTACTCACCTTAATCCTACTTTCCTGTACACTCCAGAGTTTCTAGCAGGTCTGAGATGATTGCAGCCATTCTCTGTGTCTTTGTTTTTACCTGTATATGTAGAGGAGGAGCTTCACTACTTATATCATGTAGCTGAAGAGCAGCACAGATTCATCTCAACTAAAAGCCTACATTCTTTTTTGAAGAATAGAACACACATTTATAGAACATTTCAGAACTTTCCCAAATTCTTATGAAAAAATATTCAGCACACTCTGCATTGAACTACTGTACCCAATTTATTATATATTTTAGATGTCGGAGTCATTCCAATTAGGAGCCCAGTCGTTCTGACTCTGATTCCACAGCCCTCGTGGGAACTTAGCCTAAAGCCTGTGTAGCACCCCTGAGGTAACAGGTGCCACAAAATGTAACCTGTGGAGACCCAAACCCCGGAATGTCTGTGCCAGTCAACACACCAGCACCTTCAGGCCATACACAACCCCAACACCAGACTAGGAGACTGCCTAGCAACAGGTAAAAGGGATGGGCACTAAGGCTATGTGTCCACGGTAGAATGTACCTGCGGATTTTTCTGCATGAAAATCCGCGACTTTCGCGGCAAATCCGCACCATATTGTTGCCGCGGATTTGCCGCGGATTTACTGCGAAATTGCCGCGGATTTTGATGCGGATTTTTTTTTTTCCCCATTCTATACCCAAAATCCGCACCAAAATCCGCACCAATAATTGACATGCTGCAGATTTTTCCGGATCAAAATCCGCGGCAAATCCGCCGTGGAAAAATCCACAGCATGGACACAGCATTTCCAAAATGCCATTGAAATGGTTTGGAAGTGCCGCTGCTGCAGATTTTCGGTAAATCCGCGGTAAATCCGCGGCAAATCCGCGGCAAAATCTGCGCAAAATCCGCAGCGTGGGCACATAGCCTTATTGGCTAATTGCCACCCAATCTGTAGGGAGACACCCAGCAAGGGGAAGGGTGTGTGGTCAGTTGGGAGTTGGAGGGAAGAGCAGACAAAAGTCTACAGTGAGACAGAGAGAAAGGAGGAAGTGAGTCAGGAATCCCTGCAGAAAGTGAGGACTTGAAAGAAAGAAAGAAAGAAAGGTGTAACAAGACCTGAAGTAACAATGGAACGCTGTAACAGGAGTGAGGGACTGTGGAGTAAGGAACCAGGACTCCAAGATCCGTGGGTTACCTGTGGAAGTGGAATACTCCAGGAACCAAGGCTTACAGGACTCAGCACAAGGCAGGGTGCAGACCCTAGGACAGTGGGACACTTTATGGTCAACTGTTAATTCTGCCAGGTGAGGGGATTTCCAGGATCCCTCACCACCCAAAGAGTCTTAAGCAGCAGCAGCAAAGAGGGGACCATGGACTGAACCCCTTAAATAGTCCAGGCTGCCTGCAATAGGACCAAGACTGAAAGGAAGGGACTCCCAAGAAGCTCTAGGCAACGGGAGCCCATCAACAACACGTGTGCACGGAGGACAGCCAACCCTGGTCACAACTGGCACGGAGAACAAGGGGAGTGGGAACACCTGTAACCGGCACCAGCGGGTCCAGGTACCAGCCACAAGTAAAAGGCAAGTTAAAACTGCAATACCGGTGTGGACTGTTTCCTTCCCGCCTCCGTACCCGTACACTGACTGTCATCCACCATTGCCTCCCCTTCATCCACTGCTGGGGCCTAGCCCTGCTTCCGGAGGGCCCAAAACACCTAAGCTGCACTACTCCACTAGCCCCAGCAGGACCCTGCAGCGGCAGCTTCAATAACCTGGCCGCACACCGCAAGTGGCATAGTCGAGAACTCTTTTATTTTTATTTAATTTTTATTTTTTACCCCCTTTTTATCGGACCGACCCTCAGGGTTACATAACCGGGTATCGGCCGTGACCACGACTATTACCCCTATGCGCACTGCATGCCCGGGACAGAGTACCTCACAGCCCTGGGGTGTCACACCTGCTTCACATGTGCATGCAAAACAGTAACATTTTCCCACTGTCCGTGGTGAAGGTACATATGTGTGTGCATATGTGTGTGTTACGTGTGCTGTCCCTGTGACATCTGGACAGCACGTAGACACCTGTCTCTGGTGCTGCTGTCTCCCGCTTTGCTGTTCAGTGAATCTGCAATGAGCATAATGAGCGGGACCCGGAAGCAACAGCAGCGCTGGAGACAGGTAAGCATTTATTTTTATGTCACATGTGTTTTCTCTGGTACGTGTTACACTGTTGTCACACGGATCACATCAGTGTGCAGTCTGTGTGACATCCGTGCCGGCAGAAAACGGACATGTCGCCGTGTGGTGCACATGGACACATGGTCCTTGTCACAACACGGACGTGTGAGCAGACCCATTGATTTTAATGGTTCTACATGTGTCTATGTCTCTGTTACGTGTGAAAACGGACGTCACACGTATCAGAGACACAACATCGTTCACATGTCAATATTTTTGCATCAGTGTTTGTATGCCAAAGCTAGAAGTGGAACTTACAAAGAAAAACTATAATTGAATGACTGACACGTCTTCTGTGTTTTGGAGACACTCCTGATTTTGGCACACAAATACTGATGAAATGATGATCACAACTAGTGATGTGTGAATTAGGCCTAAGATGCTGTCTTTTTCACTCTGAGAAAACGCAACTTCAAAAACTTATTGTGGGAACACAGCCTTAAGCTAAAATTACTGCTGTTAAGTCATTTATCTTAAATAGAGCTGTCACTAGTACACTCGCTCCAGTGGTAGCTCTATTTAACCACTTCATGACCGAGGACGTTCTGGTCCGTACTAAATCATCAAGGGATAATCACCTTCGGCTACTGCTGTGAGTGGGCAGTGATTTCTGCACATGTCAGATGATTGGAACAGCTGACATGTCCACCTTGCAGGCACGGGTGGCTCTGCGATCCACCTGCACCTGTTAACCCCTTAAATCATGCTTTCAAACTGTAACAGAATGATTTAAATGCCCGCAGGGGTAAACGCGCACTTACCCATCTCCATCGGCGGCTCTATGAAGTGATCACGGGGAGCCGATGGTTGCCATGGTAGCACAGGGTCATGTGATGACTCCTGTAGCTCACATGACTCACTTCCTGTAACAGCCAACAAAGCAGCCTCTGTTACAGGAGATGAGCATTTTTGGTGATCTCAGCTGTGTAGCTCTGATCAACTCAAATTAATGAGAGATCAAACTGCAGATCCTTACAGTCTCTTGGGGGGACTAGTAACATTTAAAAAAAAGTAAAAAAAAGTTAGAAAAAATAAAAAAAAAGAAAAAATCTAAAAGTTTAAATTACCCCCTTTCGCAACATTGAAAATTAAAGGGTTAAAAAAATAAAAAAATATGCACACATTTGGTATTGCCGTGTTCAGCAATGCCTGATCTATCAAAATTTAAAATTAATTAATCTGATTGGCAAACGGTATAGTGGCAAAAAAATTACAAATGCCAAAATTACGTTTTTTGGTCGCTGCAAATTTTGCGCAAAATGCAATAATAGCCAATCAAAACGTAGCATCTGCGCAAGTATGGTACCATTAAAAACGTCAGCTCGAGATGCAAAAAATAAGCCATCACTGAGCCATACATCCCAAAGAATGAAAACGCTACAGGGTGCAGAAAATGGTGCAAAAAGTATGCTACATTTTTTGGACAAACTTCTGAATTTTTTTAACCTCTTAGATAAAAGTAAACTTATAAATGTTTGGTGTCTACAAACTCATACTGATCTGAGGCATCACTCCGACA